>NW_022196891.1:2585833-2592237 GCF_008632895.1 Mastomys coucha
CTAAATTCCCTGTGGCCTCTAGTCTCTTGAGGGCTAGGTGCATCATCTCTGAATGAACACAGACCCAGCAGTCCTCCATTGTATATGTGTTGGGGGCCTCATTTTAGCTGGTGTATGCTGTCTGTTTGGTGGTCCAGTGTTTGAGAGATCTCGGGGGTCCAGATTAACTGAGACTGCCGGTCCTTCTACAGGATCACCCTTCTCCTCAGCTTCTTTCAGCCTTCCCTAATTCAACAACAGGGGTCAGCAGCTTCTGTCCCTTGGTTGGGTGCAAATATCTGCATCTGTCTCTTTCAGCTGCTTGTTTGGTCTTTTGAAGGGCAGTCATGATAGGTCCTTTTTTGTTAGCGCTCCATAGCCTCAGTAATAGTGTGAGGCCTTGGGGCTTCCCCTTGAGCTGGATCCCACTTTGGGCCTGTCACTGGACCTTTTTTCCCTCAGGCTCCTCTCCATTTCCATTCTTGTAATTCTTTCAGACAGGAACAATTATGGTCAGAGATGTGACTGTGGGTGGCAACCCCATCCCTCACTTGATGTCCTGTCTTCCTGCTGGAGGTGGGATCTATAAGTTCCCTCTCCCGACTATTGGGCATTTCATCTAAGATCCTTCCTTTTGAGTCCTAGAGTCTCTTACTTGCCAGGTCTCTGGTATATTCTGGAGGGTCCCCCCAAACTCATATTTCCTGAGGTTACCTGTTTCCATTCTTTCTGAGGTTACCTGTTTCCATTCTTTCTGCTGGCCCTCAGGGCTTCAGACCTTTCCCTCACTCAATACCAGATCAGATTCCCTACTCCTCCACTGTCCCCATATACTTTCCCTCCCAGGTCCCTCCTTCCATCCCCACTTGTGGTTGCTTTCTTCTTTCTCCCAAGTGGGACTGAGGCATCCTTACTTGGGCACTTAGCTTGTTGATCTTTTTGGGTTCTGTGGAATGTATCTTGGGTATTCTGTATTTTGCCTGCAAAACTCAGGATGTCCTTGTTTTTAATAGCTGAGTAGTATTCCATTGTGTAAATGAACCTCATTTTCTGTATCCATTCTTTTGTCGTGGGACATCTAGGTTGTTTCCAGCTTCTGGCTATGACAAATAAGGCTGCTATGAACATAATGGATCACGTGCCCCTGTGGCATAGTGGGGCATCTTTTGGGTATATTCCCAAGAGTTGTATAGCTGGATCTTCAGGTAGATCTATTTCCAGTTTCCTGAGGAACCTCTAGATTGATTTCCAGAGTGGTTGGACCAGTTTGCAATCCCACCAGCAATGGAGGAGTGTTCCTCTTTCTCCACATCCTCTCCAACATGTGTTGTCATCTTAAGTTTTGGTCTTAGCCATGCTTATTGGTGTAAGGTGGAATCTCAGGGTCGTTTTGATTTGCATTTCTCTGATCACTAAGGACTTGGAACACTTCTTTAGGTGCTTCTCAGCCATTCGAGATTCCTCAGTTGTGAATTCTCGCTTTAGTTCTATACCTCATTTTTTGATTGGGTTGTTTGTTTTTTTGGTGATTAACTTCTGAGTTCTTTATATATTTTTGAAATTAGCCCTCTATCAGATGTGGGGTTAGTGAAGATTTTTTCCCCCAATTTGTAGGTTGCCAATTTGTCTTATTGACTATGTCCTTTGCCTTACAGAAGCTTTCCAGTTTCATGAAGTCCCATTTATCAATTATTGATCTTAGAACATGAGCCATTGGAATTCTGTTTAGGAAATTTGCCCCTGTGCCAATGAGTGCAAGGCTTTTCCTCACTTTCTCTTCTATTATATTCAGTATATCTGGTTTTATGTTGAGGTTCTTGATTCGCTTGGACTTGAACTTTGTACAAGGTGACAAATAGGGGTCTATTTTCATTCTACATATAGATAGCTAGTTAGACCAGCACCATTTATTGAAGATGCTTTCTTTTTTCCATTGTATATTTGTGGCATCTTTGTCAAAGACCAAGTGACTGTGTGTGGTTTTATTTCTTATTCTTCAACTCTATTCCATTATCAGCGTGTCTGTCTCTGTACCAATACCATGCAGTTTTTATCACTATTGCTCTGTAGTAAAGCTTGAGGTCAGGGATGGTGATTCCCCCAGCTGTGAAACAGCATTTTTTACTTACAAGCAAATTAATGATTAGGTAGAGAGCCAGAACTAACTTCACTCACAAAGGAACAGAATAGAGTATCACTCTGGATCTTATACCATGCAGCATCTAGATTCTTTATTATCAGTGAGGTTCACTGACTTTGAATACTTCTCTGAGAGTACTTTAGAACAATAGAAAACAAATTTTTTATTCAAAGGACTAGATAGTAATATTTTATGTATTGTGAGTAATTCACTTAGGCATCCTCCTGTCAGCCTTTGAGTAGGACCTGTGCTGGCTGGCAAGGTTTTGTTAACTTGACACAAGCCAGGGCCACTTGGAAATGATTGAGAAAAATCATTTGAGATGACTCTATCAGATTGGCCTGTGGACATGACTGTAGGGAATTATCTTGATTAATGGTTGATATAGGTGGGCATAGCTTACTGGATGTGATGCTATCCCTACCTGGGCATGTGATCCTAGTATGTGTGAGAAAGCAGGATGAGCAAGCTAGGTAGAGCAAGCCAGTAAGCATCATTTTTTCCATGATAATGGCTTTAGTTCCTGCCCCTTGGTTCCTGTCTTGACTTCCTTCCTGATTCGGCTTACTCTGACAATGAACTGCAAGCTGTAACCAAATAAATCCTTTCCTCCACAAGTTACTTTTGGTTGGGGTATTTTATTACATCCATAGAAAGTGGTCATCTTTCACATTTTCACTTTTTAATTTTGTTTTATAATCTAAACCTTTATTCCCCAATTATGGATTATTGTTTCATTGTTGTAGTGAAGGTTTCTCACTACTTCTATTGCTATTCTTGTCTACATTGTTCTCTGAAAGCACTGTTGTTGAGATAGGTCTGCTCCATAATTTCTTATATGTAAGCTGTACTAATAGTTTCTTGATTTCTTGTTGGATTTTAACTCTTGTCATCCTTACTTAAGAATTGGTTCTGAGCTTCCCATACATCGAACACTCTGAACCCACACTTTAATAGATCATAGCTTATGATTGATACCTTGACATCTAACATTAATTAGACATAATTGGATTTATGGAAGTACAATGTTAAATATAGTTTTCAGTTTGTAAAACCTACTGGTATTATTCAGTGACTGCCATAATATTGTGCATTGGTCATTGTGCTTTAAAGAAAACACTGGCTTGTGTGGTGTTCACCACACATTATGAAGGAAAGAGCTGTTTACTGTTTGTAGAGGGAGCTCAGAAGGGTGGCTACTGGGCGCAGGGGCACATGTAGGCCATCTGGCTTCAGAGGACAGTTTAAAAACACTGTTCTATTGCTTCCCTAATGAGTTGATAGTGTAAAGAAGGGCTTTGAAGCTAGTAGAGGACAGGCTGGGATCCTCCAAGCACAGCTTTAGCCTTCATTCCTTTTCCTGCCAAGGTTTCAGGACCTTTGTATTTTGTTGTTTTGCCAGATATTTGTGAACTTGGCTGAACCTTTAGACAGAAGTATTTGAATATTTGAAGTAGAGAAGAGTTGAAGGTTATTAGAATAGGAAATGTCCAGCTTCTTCTCCTGGAACACAGTGAGGTAGGTGTCTTTTGATAGACTACCAGGGACTCTAATCCATAATCAAAGACAAGGGAAAGCATTTGGACGTGGTTCTTCATTGTGGGGATTTACTGAATATACAAACAAAATACTATTTTGGTCAGCCATCTGCTAGAAGCCAGAAAGGAACTTCATGAGTTTTCAGTTGTTTCAGAAAATTGTTTTTAGTATCTTGTTTATGTATTGTTAATTGCTTGATAAGAAAAAATTCTACCTTACTCAGGATGATATTTTCTAGTTCCATCCATTTGCCTGCAAAATTCATAATGTCCTTGTTTTTAATAGCTGAATAGTATTCTGTTGTATAAATGAACCACATTTTATGTATCCATTCTTTGTTTGCTGGACATCTGGGTTGTTTCTAGCTTCTGGCTATTACAAATAAGGCAGCTACAGACATGGTGAAGCATTATTCCTTGTGGTATGGTGGAGCATCTTTTGGGTATATTTCCAGGGTGTATAACTGGATCTTCAGGTAGAGCTATTTCTAGTGTTCTGAGGAACTGCCAGATTGATTTCCCAAGTGCTTGTACCAGTTTTCAATCCCACCAGCTATGGAGGAGTGTTTTTCTTTCTCCACATCCTTGCCAGCATGTACTGTCACTTGAGTTTTTGATCTTAGCCATTCTAACTGGTCTGAGGTGGAATTTCAGGGTTGTTTTGATTTGCATTTCCCTGATGATTAAGGATGTTGAACATTTCTTTAAGTGCTTCTCAGCCATTAGAGATTCCTCTGCTGAGAATTCTCTGTTTCGCTCTGTCCCTCATTTTTAAATTGGGTTATTTGGCTTTTTGAAGTCTAACTTCTTGAGTTCTTTGTATCTTTTGGATATTAGGCCTCTACCAGATGTAGGGTTAGTGAAGATCTTTTCCCAATCTGTAGGTTGCTGTTTTGTCTTATTGATGCTGTCCTTTGCCTTATAGAAGCTTTTCAGTTTCATGAGGTCCCATTTGTCAGTTGTTGATCTTAAGGGCCAGAGCCATTGGTGTTTTGTTCAGGAAATTTTCTCCTGTGTCAATGTGTTCAAGGCTATTTCCCACTTTCTCTTGTATTAGATTTAGTGTATCTGGTTTTATGTAGAGGTCCTTGATCCACTTGGATTTGGAGCTTTGTACAAAGAGATAAATGTGGATCAGTTTGCATTCTTCTACATGTAGACTGCTAGTTAGGCCAGCACCATTTGTTGAAGATGCTTTCTTTTTTCCACTGATGGTTTAGGCTTCCTTGTCAAAGATCGAGTGTCCATAGGTGTGTGAGTGAAGTAACCCAGACCCAAAAGGACATGCATGGTATGTACTCACTGATAAGTAGATATTAGCCAAAAAGCCCAGAATACCCATGATACAATTCATCGACCTTGGGAAGCTTAACAAAAAGGAAGGCCCAAGTGTTTATATCTAAAACCCACTTACAAGGGAACAAAATAATCACAGGTGGCAGAGGGAGGGAGGAAATTGGGTTGGAGAGGGGAGGAGGGAGGAGAAGAGGAAGGGCAGGATCAGGTATGGGGGGAGACAGGAGTGATGCCCAGAAGACTAGGAGAATGAATCAAAATACGTAGTAGTGGGGGTTAAGGGGTGGGGTGGGACCTCTAGAGAGTTCCAGAAACCTGGGATTTGAGAGGCTACCAGGACTCAATGAGATGGAACCAGAACAGACAACCTCTAGTAGATAGACATGGTCCACCCATCTTCAGAATTTTTAACCTAGATATCTTATGCTATCATATGATCTCAAGGAAATGTCGGAACAAAAATGGAACAGAGAGGGAAAGAAAGACCACCCAGTGACCAGGCCAATTTGGGATTCATCCCATGCCTGCACACCAAGCCCTGACACTTATTATTGATGCCACATTGTTCTTGCAGACAGGAGCCTAGCATGGCTGTCCTCAGAGAGGTTCTACCAGCAACTGACTGAGACAGATGCAGATACTTATAGCCAACCATTGGACTGAGCTCGAGACCATTATGGAAGAGTTAGAGGAAGGACTGAAGGAGCTAAAGGGGATGGCAAGCCCGTAGGAACCCTCAGAGCTCCCAGAGACAGCCAAAAACCAGAGAGCACACATGGGCTGCTTCATGGCTCTGGGCACATGTATAGGAAAGGACTGCCTTGTATGGCCTCATTGGGAGAGGATGTGTTTAAACCTGTGGAAACTAGATATCCCAGGGAAGAGGGATGCCTGTGGGGGTGAGGTGGGTGTGGGGGAGCACCCTCTCAGAGGTGGTAGGGGAAGGGGTGAGGAACTTGGGGAGTGGGGAATTGGAAAGGAGGCAACTTTTGGAATGTAAATAAATAAAATAATTTCATATAGATTAAAAAATGAAAGAAAAATCCTTCTTTGGTCTTTTTGTATTCTAAGCCTAAGTCCAAGTTGCCAGTTTTTAGAATTCTGAGTTTTTGTTTTTTGTTTTGGCCAGGCTATCTATAAATGTTGGCCACATAAAATACAGATGCCTGATCATATTGCACAATAATTAAATTTTACTTTTAACTCATTTATTTTAGTTAAGTCTTTATATTGTTATGATAGTTAAAAGGCATAAATAAAATTCATACTCTGGGAAAAGAATAGATTATTGCTTTTGTCACTAGAGGGATTTTATATGATAAAGCATATCATATGTATCGCAGCTACTTCTTTTATAGCCTCTTATTTACACAATTGTGTGTGCCAGGTTCTGAATGACTTCTTTGTCCCAGGCACTTTTGTGCACCTCTCCTCTCCTCTCTCTCTCTCTC
>NW_022196891.1:2592247-2597133 GCF_008632895.1 Mastomys coucha
TTCTATTGGCAAGAGCAGAATAATAAATAATTGACATGGAGTATGAGCAAGTCACAATACATGAAGTGATATGTGCTATAAAAAAGAAAGAAAATGGAGGTGATGCTAAGAATGTGGGAAGCGGTTGTGTTGTTAGGGTCAGGTGGTCAAGGCAGGCTTCTTGGTATTTGTACAAAGATTGGAAAGAAATGAGGGAATAAGCCAAACAGCTATGTCCTTCAATGTCTGTGTAAGCTTGATTAATTCATGACCCTAGTTATGTAAGGCAGTTGTGTATTATCTTTTTGTATCCCACTCTTCCTTATACAAAATGGTCTGCTTTAGGGATTTATATTGCCTAGATGGAACTTGATTATGGCTCAGTGACATATGTGTGAGCTTATTGTTAAACTATCAGTTCATGGTAAAGTGTTAGGCTGACCCCTGAAAAGTTGTGTTCTGCCGCTTGTATCTGCCTTTGTTATGTAGTAGTTCTCAGTAGATATATTAGAAAGGAGAAAATTGGACTCTTTTTTTGTTTTGTTTTGTTTTGTTTTTGTTTTTGTTTTTGTTTTTTTTTTTGAGACAGGGTTTCTCTGTATAGCGTTGGCTGTCCTGGAACTCACTCTGTAGACCAGGCTTGCCTCGAACTCAGAAATCCACCTGCCTCTGCCTCCCAAGTGCTGGGATTAAAGGCATGCACCACTGAAAATTGGACTCTTAAGTAGAGCTGAAAAAATATCATAAGCTCATTTCCACGCTGCAGGTATTGCAGACCGGATTCCTTTCTGGCAGCCTGTGACACAGTCTGTCCCAGTGATGTGCCATCCTAGTAAGTCATGAGCTGATGCTGTTGGAGTGGATCCTGGAGTCTCTCCTTACCTCTTTCCTCAGAAATTGCTATAGTTTTTATCTTACTCAGAAAGGAGCTTAACTTGGCCAAGGCATTGAACTCACTGTCCTATGACTCCACTTACCACTTTCTCCTAGTCTCTGTGTGTATTTCTTAGATTATTGTTTGGAAATTTTCAAAATACATTATCTTTTAGTACTTAGTTTTCCTGTGTCTGACATTTGTATATTTTATGTTGCAAAATTTAAACTCTGATACTTTATAAGTGTTGACTCCTGAAGTCTTCCTAGGACTTGGCCTGTTTCTGTTAAAGTACAGCACATTGAACTGCCAGCCAGAAAGGCCCTTTGAAATGATGAACATTTTAGAGTTGGGTCTGGGGAGAGGCCTCACTGGGAAAAGACATTTGCTATATAGGCTTGAGGACTTTAGTTTGAACCCCTGGCACACCCATTTTTTTTAAAGGTAGGCATGATCGTGTATGCTTGTAACTGCAGTGTTTGTGTGCACGTTTGTGGTGGGGGTAGATACAGGAGGATCTCTGAGACTTTCTGGCTGTCAGCCTAGTTCCATGTTCAGTATCTCAAGGGAATAAAGCAGAAAGTGAGAGCTGAGGAATGCAGTGTCCTCTTCTACATGTGTACAGGTGGGAACACCCACACACTACAGTGCACCTCCACCCTGAGTTGAACTGGAAACTTAAGGGTCCTTTGGAAAGTTGGTTGGATGGTGTTTTGCTGGGGCAAACATATGAAGGAATGTTTAGCTGAAGTGGACTCAGGTCTGAAAGACTAAGGCCAACTCGTGAAGAAAGAACATTTTGCTGAAGCAGACACAGGAGAGAGGATGTTCTGCTAAAGCAAGTACATGAAAGGACACATGATGAAAGATTCTTTGGTGATGACACACATGTATTGGTCTACCATAATCATAATCATAATTGAGCTGTATTTGTCGGGACACCATAGAGTAAAACACCAAAAACCTTTTGGTGGTGTACTGCAGTTTGTTGCTGCTTCATGGACTCTGGCTAATTGTACGTACATGCTGAGGCAAGGCCTGTGCTGAGGCAAGGCACATAGAGGACACATGGTGTTTGGAGGGTACCCATAGCACGCCACGGAGTGACAGAGACAGAGCTCGGCTTGCTGGTACAGTTAGCTGTGCAACAGTGTTGGGCTCCATCTTTGCTGATCTTTGCTTCCCTGAGAGAGGCACAGCTGAGAACTTCTGGTTTTCCTGTTGGTCCCTCCTGCTCACTGGAGCTGAGGCTGAGGCTTGGTTGTTTCTGCTAGGTCATGTCACTACCACTGATAACCCAACTCTTCAGAACTGGGCTGCTGGTGTGTCTGTGAGGTATTTGAGAGTAGATCCAGCTGCTATTGCCTGCTAACCTGTGAACTGAACTCTAAATTTCCAGACAACACAGATGGCATTTGCTCCAAAGAACCTTTCTAAACAGGCCAACTTACCCTGTATCCTTTCTTTTCCACTACTTCTGGTGGGTTGTGGGTTACAAGGAAGGTTAAAGCGTTTAATCATCATTAAAAATATGATTAGGACAACATCAGGAGTAACTGGGACCAGCAGGACCCAGGCACACAGGAACTCCGCCAGCCCAGTGGCACAGGTTGCTTCCAGTCTGTTTGGGTCTGTGCCCTAAGCAGACCTTGGGCGCAAATTCTGCAGCCAGTCCCATAACATCCAGAGGAAGCTCCACTCCCAGGCTCTCTGACACGCCCAGGGTCCTAGGATCAGAGGTGAGGAGGACACAACATCTGTCCCAGCACCTGGAGTAACTGAGACCAGCAGGACATAGGCACACAGGAACTCTGCCAGATCAGTGGTACGGGTTCCTTCTGGTCTGTCTAGGCTGGTGCCCTGAGCAGACCTTAGACACAAACTCTGCAGTGAGTCCCGTAATACCCAGAGGAAACTTTACTCCCAGGTGCTCTAAGGGGCCCAGGATCACAGGATCACAGGATCCTAGAATCACAGTATCACAGAAACAGCTTGACTCTGAAGAATTCTGACACAACTAGGAGCACAGGAAAGACAGGCTCCAGTCAGATTTAGCCATGGCAGGTAGCACTAGAGATAACTGGATGACTGGAGGCAAGCATAAGAAAATAAACAGCAGAAACCAAGGTTACTTGGCATTATCAGAACCCAATTCTCTCATCATAGCAAGTCCTGGACACACCATCACACAGGAAAAGCAAGATTCCGATCCAAAATCACTTCTCATGATGAAGATAGAGGACATTAAGAAGGACATAAATAACTCCCTTAAAGAAATATAGGAGAACACAGGTAAACAGCTAGAAGCCCTTAAAAAAGAAACACAAAAATCCCTTAAAGAACTATAGGAAAACACAATCAAACAGGTGAAGGAAATGAACAAAACCATCCAGGATCTAAACATGGAAATAGAAACAATAAAGATATCAGAAAGGAAGACAACTCTGGAGATAGAAAACCTAGGAAAGAGATCAGGAGTCATAGATGCAAGCATCACCAACAGAATACAAGAGACAGAAGAGAGAATCTCAGAGGCAGAAGACACCATAGAAAACATTGACACAACAGTCAAAGAAAATGCAAAATGCAAAAGGATCCTAATCCAAAACATCCAGGAAATCCAAGACACAATGAGAAGACTAAACCTAAGAATAGAAAAAAGTGAAGACTCCCATCTTAAAGGGCCAGTAAATATCTTCAACAAAATTATAGAAGAAAACTTCCCTAACTTAAGAAAGAGATGCCCATGAACATGCAAGAATCCTACAGAACTCCAAATAGACTGGACCAGAAAAGAAATTCCTCCTGTCATATAATAATCAAAACACCAAATGTACTAAACAAAGAATTTTAAAAGTAGTAAGGGAAAAAGGTCAAGTAACCTATAAAGGCAGGCCTATCAGAATTACACTAAACTTCTCACTAGAGACTATGAAATCTAGAAGATCCTGGGCAGATGTCATACAGACCCTAAGAGAACACAAATGCCAGCCTTGGCTACTATACCCAGCAAAACTCTCAATTACCATAGATGGAGAAATGAAGATATTCCATGACAAAACCAAATTTACACAATATCTTTCCACAAATCCAGCCCTATAATGGATAATAGAGGGAAAACACCAACATAAGGAGCAAAACTACACCCTAGAAGAAGCAAGAAAGTAACCTTTCAACAAACTCACACAAACATAATTCCACCTCTAACAACAAAAATAACAGGAAGTAACAATTACTTTTTCTTAATATCTCTTAATATGAAAACTAATATTACCAACTTATCCTAATCGATTTAACTTCAAAAGTATGAGGAATTGGAAATTTGTTGGCAATCATCTGGTGGTCTCTCTAATTTGGTAACTGGAGAAATAGGTCTAACATTGTTACAATCCATATACACTTTCAGCTTGTCTGTACCTGACAGTGCCTTGCTGGGTACCACATAATGTTCTTGAAACCATGCTTCTCTTAACTCACCTTCTCTATTGGTAGGATTGTTTATTTGATGTTTTTACACCATACTATGGTTTTCCGAAGAGCTTACATTTTTCAAAATTATTTATACAGCCAAAGGAACCATAAACAATTCACTTGGGAGGTGGCTTATAAGAGAACAACATAGTGAGACTGAATGCTTTGCTTGAAGTTTGTAACTCTTGTATC
The DNA here is from genome assembly GCF_008632895.1 of Mastomys coucha. Classification (NCBI taxonomy): domain Eukaryota; kingdom Metazoa; phylum Chordata; class Mammalia; order Rodentia; family Muridae; genus Mastomys; species Mastomys coucha. The sequence continues at coordinate 2,596,764 of NW_022196891.1, forward strand.
AAGTTTGAAGAAGAGGACTTTGTAAGTTACTCTTTCTCTGAGATGAATGCTTTTCAAAGTCATCACAGCTAATGAACCAGATTGTTACCCTTACCTAATGTTTGTGCCACCCTCCAAGCAGAACCATTGTTCAGTGAAACAGTTGATGAATGACTTCATAGATAGACTATCTTAATACACACACCATTTCTTTAATGAATGTAACCTGTTCTCTCTGGGCTGAGAATGAAGACAAGCACTCCAGTCAAATAGCTTTGACCATAGCAGGAAATCTGTATCCAAGAATCGTGCCTACAATTCACTCCTTGGCGTAGCAGAACGGTCAACTCTTAGCTTAGCTATGATGGAGGTAAAATCCTTTGGTGGCGTG
>NW_022196891.1:2597143-2601130 GCF_008632895.1 Mastomys coucha
GGCTGTCCTGGCACTTACTCTGTAGACCAGGTTGGACTCGAACTCAGAAATCTGCCTGCCTCTGCCTCCCAAGTGCTGGGATTAAAGGCGTGCACTACCACCGCCTGGCTGAAGTACACTCTTATTACAATGAACTCCAATGTCCAAAAATTGTTCTTACTTTGGTCTTGTACCACAGTAAGAGCCAAGGTTTTAAACTCTACTAAAGAGAAAACAAACAAACAAAAAGACTTTATCTATTTATGTTCATTTTAAAAAGAAACTAGTGGTGATGTATTTTAAAATATACAGCTAATATGTTTGGAAGAAATAGGGTTAGAACTTTAAGTTACACTGAGTATTTGGAGTTGTGTTGTTGTGTTTGCATGCCTGTAGAGGTTTAGTGTCATGCTTGGATTACTCTAGCAGAAATCATATGGAAAAGAGAATCTTTTCCTCTTGTTTTCACATTGAACATTTGCTCTTGAAAGATTATTTCAGTCCCCTCTTTGAATTCTTCAGTTGAGATCTCAAGGTGGTTACTCTGTGTAATTAATTCATTGATCAAAGCCAGAAAGGTCCCTGATGAGTCTCAGTGGTAGGAAAACAGATGTTTCCAGTTCTTCCTATGTGTCTACTTCACACCTGTTGAAGACAAATTAATATTTAAAAAAACAAAACAACCCAGAAAATTGCAATGTCTTAGCCAAGTGACATTCCTTCTGAGCCAATATGTTCGGATGAAGTGATAACTACCACAGTCGTTAGTTGAATTCCATGTTCCTCTCTCTGGTCTTGAAATATCCTCTGCTGCATGAAATTTCTAGCAGTGAGAGAGTTTTTAAGGAGAAAAAGAAAAGCAACTGGTCTTACAAAACAGTTATGCCTTTTAGGGATGATGAGTCTAGTCTTGTAGAATCCAAGTGAAAAACTGAGTTGGAGTTTATCAGTCATTCCAGGCAGGGATATAACAGATGTGTTAAAGGGTACCCTATAACAGGGTACATGTGGGAAAGGATGGCCACTTTCAGACTCAGGAGAAACCCAGTGAGTGTTGCTCTAAGGCAGCGAATGGCAGAAAATTGCTTTTGTTTAGACATTTACTTCTTTCACTTAGAATAATATCAAATTAGAAATAATATCAAAATTTCAAATTTCTGAAATTTCATATTTGGAAGCCTGTCATCTGTTGGTCTTAACACTTTGTGTACTAGAAAATTTAATCTAACATTCATTCACTTACTGGTGTAGTAGAAAATTTAATCTAGCATTCATTCACTTATTTGTTGTCTAAATCAGATTACTTTAAAAATCACATCTTTCATTACATTTTTTTTGCTTAACTTCAATTGTTTAAGATTGTAGAGTTAAATATTTTTTCATGTAGAAGCTCATTGTTGTGAAATTGTATCAGTTTATGGATTATTGTGCTTTTTCAGGTTGTTTTTTTCTCCCCTAGTGACAAATAATGCAGTTGTGGACATTACTGGGCGTCCTTTAGTGCACTCACACACATACTTTCCTAGGGTAAACCTCCAGGAATGGAACAGTCGAGTCAGGTTTGATGGTTTTGAGTTCAACCATTCTGGTTGCTGAATAAAATAAGTTCATTGTGATATTAATTTGTATTCCTGTGTAACTGAGGTCAAATTATATTGTCTCTTTAGATCTGTTTGTGTATATGTTTTGGGGTACAAGTTAGTATTTTGCTTTTTTTTTTTAAAAAATTACTGGGGACTGGTGAAATGGGTCAGTGGCTAATAGCACCGACTGCTTTGTCGAAGTTCCTGAGTTCAAATCCCAGCAACCACATGGTGGCTCACAACCATCCGTAATGAGATCTGACATCCTCTTCTGGTACGTCTGAAGACAGCTACAGTGTGCTTACATATAACAATAAATAAATAAATCTTTAAAAAATTACTATTTATTTTTAACTAATTCATAAGAATTGTTTTTATATTTGTGTTATGAATCCTTTACTAGTTATTAGTTTATTTGTTTATAGCCCAGGTTGGCATTGAATTCATCATGTAGCTAAGGATAACCACCTTGAACTGTTGATCTTCTTGCTTCTACCTCCTGAGTGTTGTGATTGCAGGGTACACAACAATGTTAGTGGTTTTATGCTGTAGCTTACCATTGTTCCCTTTTCCTAACAGTATCTTTTTCTCCCTATTTTCCCCTTTGTGTGTGTGTATATGTGAAGGCAAGAGATAGCATGTTTATTACTCCATTGCCCATTTGAGACAGAGCTACCTTTCTCTACCTACCCCTTCTAGAGCTGAGGTTGCAGATACTGTCCTGAGCCTGGCTTTTATATGAATGCTTAGGATTGGCACTCAGGTCCTCATGTGGCACAGTGAGCACTTCACCCACTGTGCCACCTCCCTAGTCTATCTTAGTGGTACCTTGTGGTTTCACTGCTTGAACTGATGCACTGGTGTGCAGTAAGGCCCATAGTTGGCCACTCCATTTACTCGGACAAATGGCATTACTTTGTTTCTAGTTTCAAATCATAGAAGAATATTTCAAAGTATTCATCAAATTTAATCTTTTCTTTTTATAAGTGTGTTTAAAATGCTGTCTTTTAGTAGAATTAAAGGTTTCTTTGTTTGTTTCACTAGACAAATTGTATGCAAACTGGAGTTTTTTGTTTCCTGGGACCTCTCTTTATAAAACAAAAGAAAACAAAAACTCAAGAATTTGCTCATCTTTGCATTGATATATAATGTTTTTATGGTGAACACAAGAAGAAATCTTCTAGGTCACTTTCGTGTGTGTTTATGCTTACATTAAAGAATAGAGACTCCATAGCTAACATTTAGGTAAGTCTGTTGGGCAAATCAGTAACTGATATAACTAGGCAAGTTTAGTTTTTCCTTCTAGTGGCTTTATAGTAGTCATTCCAGAGAGAGTTTACTTAGAGGTTTGGAAGGGAAGAAAACTACTTTTTGTTAGTTTTTATTATTCATACTTTTCCTTCTTTCCTGTTTCCCTAGTTTTCATTGAACATATGACTGTAGTAATGAAGCTGATAATTAAGTGTTACACTTTCAAGGTAGCTTGTTATTGTTTTTAAATTTTATTCTTTTATTATTCCTAAGGTTTTGTGAAACTCTTTGTTCTTAAAGATAGGTAGTATTTCCAAGGGTAACAGAAAATGAAGAAGGATTTCATGGTGTATTGTTTGTACACTATATTGTACAGTTGGGGTACATAAATGTTTTCAGGGTTAAAATGATATATTTGAGGATTCTACATCCTCTTTGAAATTCATAATTAACTGATCCTTTAAGCAGAACTTTGTCTTCTTGTCTTAATATAAGGTTATATTCTTCAATTTTATTTCTTGAAGTTATAATTTTGTTTACCTGTAAATGTATTTGGGATTGCATGAGTTGAAGTGTTCTCTATAGGAGATCAGATAGACTCGTACTACTTGAGGAGACTGCAGAGCAAGAGCTTTGAGATGGCTCAGCATCTCAGCACTTAACTAGACCAGCATGCATTTACCCTTAGCCTTGTCAGCTCTTCTCTGAGCTACTACACAGTTGCCCTCACTGTCTGCTTTAATGCAAGACTGTCTGAGAGGAGCATTCTTTGTTCTAGTTAATTTTTAGGTACTAGTGCAGTTGGCTGTGTTAGGTAACTTTTGCTATGACAAAATACTTGAAAGAATGTTCTTAAAGAGAAAAGATTTGCTTTCGGCTTATGGTTTCTGCTGTGGTTCCTTGGCTCCAATGTTTCTGGGAGTGTCATGATGGAAGGATGCATACCACCACGTGGCTTCTTACCTCATGGTAGCCAGTAAGCAAATGAGAAGAAAACTAAGGGCCGTGGCCCCTTTTAAGGGACACCAGAAGGGACTGACTTCCTCTTCAGGTTTCCTGGCTCCTGGTTGCAGCAGTTCCCGGTGATCTTGGTTTGTATGAATTATTCTGGAATCCCTGCCCACCCTTTTTTTCCTCTTTTATTCTCCTTCATTCTCTTTTCCTCCCTCCATTT
>NW_022196891.1:2601255-2647096 GCF_008632895.1 Mastomys coucha
CCCCCGCTTCCAGGAAGCTCCTAAGTCCACACTGGCCCTGGTGAGCCCTGGCTCCCACTCTGACTGGGTGGGTGTCCTCACTCATCTTGCTGCTCTAGATGCTGGTCCTTCCCTAGGCATTCATACCCTGTCCTCCTAGGGCCCTGCTCTTCTTGGGTATCCATCTCCATGTTTGCTCTCTGCCTGTCCATGTCTCTCTTTTGTCCCTGCTCTCCAGCCACATTATCCTTGCTTGTTTCTCCTACCCCCATGCTGGAGGTTGAACCTAGGGCCTTGCACATGCATAGTAAGTGCTCTTATTACTACACTACGACTCTAGCTTCTGCCTCCATTTCTCACTTGCTCGATTCCTTCTGTGTGTGTTCCAAATTTCCCTTTTTATAAGGACTATAGTAATTAGATTAAGACCTATTTTAAATCTAATAAATCCTTAATTTAGTTATATATGCAGAGATTCTGCTTATATATGAATTAATATTCTGTATGTTAGGGCCCAAACCTAACTTTAAGGGACAAATGGTGGTGGATAGCTCCCACTGTGATTTGAAGAGTAGAAACAAGGGAGCGTAAGTAAGAGGGCCTTGTTCTATAGGACAGCATAATGTCTTAGATTTAGACTCTGTCTGGGAGATACAGCAGGTAAGATATTTGTTGTCGACATGAGTCTAAGATGTGCGGTTGACATTTCTGGTTCAGTGGATGTAGAGCTGATAATCTCTCAGGGTTCACACTCAGTACACTGAAGTAATTTTAGAAGCTTACTGGCTTTTGTCAGCATCTCACGACTCCTCGAATGTTGTGGCAATCATTTTTATTTTTAAATTGCATTTTATTTTACATGTTTGCCATTCATTTAAAACATTGTAAAATATGTTTAGTATTTTATAATAATCATGTAGATTTTCTGTATTCCCTATTTTTCATTAAAGCATATGACTGAAGTAATGGAGCTGATAATTAAGTGTTATACTTCCAAGGTAGCTTGTTATTTTTCTAAGTAATTTTATTCCTAAAAATTTTTATTGGTATTATGGTTTTGGGAAACTCTGTGTTTTTAAAGATAGGTAGTACTTCCAAGGATAGTAGAAAATGAAGAAGGATTTCATGGTGTATTATTTGTATACCATGTTTGTATCTTACTGTCTAGTTTAGACTTAATTAATGAATGCTTGTTCTGTTAGGTGTTGTGAGTAGGTGGGAAATATGTTGAATTTGTAAGATCACGATAGTTTCCAGGATTGTTGTAGTTTTGTAGTTCTTTTCTATTGCTAAGAGCTCCTCTTAAAATAGTGAAATAAATAGGCTGAGTGGACCTGTGCTCAGTTATTATCCTCCTATACCCCCACTCCTCCAAAGAAGACCCCGGCTAGACGTGCCATGTGCCTTTATTAGTCTGGATTTCTAGACAGGGTATCAAGAGCCATGATACCTTCATTTCTATAGCATTTACTTTTAGGATTTCAAAATCAAAACACTTTATTGTGCCTTACATCTATTTAGGGCTCTGTTAGGTGAATTGCATAGTATTAATTACATGGTATTAGGTTTTATAAACACTTTCAACTACATTGTACTGAAAAGTATTAACAATACTGGCTATAGATAGTAAATGCTTAATCTTTGAATTAAAAAATGAAGAAAATTAGACTTATTTAGATCAAGGGTCAGTTGTACAGTCAATGGTTGTTCCAAGAATTATTGTCCCATTGGAGCATCAACAATGTTGTAATTTGTCAAGATGGGATCATTATTGATTAACTTAGGCTCTGAGTCCAACAAGAAGTACCCTTAGAAGAAAATAGTGTAGAAATACAAACAAGGATGGACGATGTGAAGTCAGAGGATAAGACTGGAGTTAAGAGACCACAAGCTGAAGAATGAATGTTAAGAATTGTTTGGTCCCACCAGAATTCAAGAGCCAGGCATAAGGTGGTTTCTCTCTTAGAGTCTCCAGAACCAAATCCACCAACACCTTGACTTTGGACTGTAGACTCTCAAGCTATGAGAAAATAAATTACTTAGGTCCATACAGTTTATGGTAGTTATGCAGCCTCTGGGTTCTAAGACTCGTTCGCAGTAGAAGCTGACCACCTCCTTCCTTCAGGGCCCTTTACTAGCAGCTCAGAGTCACTCCAGTGTTGGGGAATGGGCTGCTTGCCACGCTGTTGAAATCTGTGTGTCTGGACAAACTTGCTTACAGGTTTTCATTGTTTTGCTTGCATGTTGGAAGAACAGGAACCTAGTACTCTACTGTTGGCATTCCCGGCCCTAGAAACTTGCTCCAGTGAGAGTATAGTTTAGTCTGAGTGTAACTAATAAAGAAATCTTAGTTAATGCAGCAGCTATACAGATCAAGTGGGAAAGTATAATAGAAGTGTTTGTTTGTTTTTTTAAAGTTCTCTTGACTAAGTTCATGGCTGATCTGTCCAGGCAGGGAGCTCCATTTCAGCTGACACAAGAACTTAGGCTTCTGTCTTGTGGCTTACCCATGCCTAAGAGCCCTCAGAATCTGCTGGCCTGAGTCTTTCTGTCTGGGCAGTGGGTGGAAAGTATGTGGAGCACAGTGGAGTGTGGGCTGTTTCATAGGCAGTTCTGGAAATGGCATGTATGTCCCAGCCCACAGTTTGTTGGTCTGGACCAGTATATGGCTTCAGTTGCATTCCAGGAGAGATGGAGAGATGTAACTGCCATGTATATTCAGGAATTAAAATTCAAGTTGTTAAAAACTTCAGCAGTCTCTGGCTAAACAACACATTGTAATTTTTGTATGTTCATATAAAAATAGATCTATTTTGCATTATGCAGTGCTTGCCATTTTAAAGTGACAGTTACTTTTCCTGTGTGTATTCTAAGTATTTCCTACAGTTTTAGTGCCATTTTATGATTTGTATAACAACAAAATCTTTAATATTTCTAGAAGAGAAGTTTAAAGTAATTATGCTGATAATTCTAGACAAATATTTTGTTCAGTTGTGTAAACTGAAGATTATTAGAGGGTAAAAGGATTTGTTTTCAGACACCCATTTTCCTGTGTCTTTTTTTTCCTTTTCCCAAATTTCAGCTGAAATTTTATTGTTTGAATAATTTGCTACATAGTTGAAAATTGTGGCTTTCTTTGGGCTAAACAGATTCATTGTGTTCATGTCTCTAATAGGTAACTTATAGAACACATAGTGTATTCCACATAATAGGTTGGGCATTGAGCTTGCACCTTAGTGAAAAATTTACCAATATTTTGCCTGCACTAGGATCTACAAGTCATTGGCTGAGATTAGACTAGAAGGACTCCAAAACACACTGGGAATGGAGATATAAAAAGTTCCCCTGGTAAATACTGTCTGGTTTGTGAATATGTCTCGTAAGGAACTGAGTCAGTACCCTAGATCTGAAAGACTGTTCCATGCAGCTCTGTGATAGAAGCACTCCGCAGCCCACGGTGGTCAACTGCGTGTGGCGTGTGCCACTTTGCATTTGCTGCTCTTGCTGGGTGTTGAGGGTGTATTTGCTCTTGATGAGTGTACTCACCAGGGCACACAGCTCTTTCCTTCTTTGTTTTCTTTCCTTCTTTTCCCTTTAGGTTTTCTTGTGGTAGAAAGATTTTTTTTTAAGGTGGTTGGAAGCAAAAAGGGTAACATTATAGAGTGCTAGATAAATTAGAATGTGTTTTAGTAGAAATACAAAAGTTTTTACCATTAAAAACATCTGGACTTCAACCCCCCCTTTCTTTTTAGGTGTTTACTTCCATTACGGTAGTATGTCTGGGTTCATTTTAATAATATGTCTTCCCCTTTTTCTCTTTTAAAATTCTTATTTTCTTCCTTTTTTTTTTTTGTTCTTAGACTGTCTGGAATGATGGAAACATATGCAGAAGTGAGGCTTTTGTGTTGTTGTTGCTGTTGTTTGGTTCACTTTGATTGATAGCTGTTTTACAGCCAGTGCTAGAAAATGCAGTAACAGCGATAAGGATTCTGTAGTAACACCTCTAGCACTTTATGAACAGCAGCTCAGTTACCTGCTAACAACGGGTCCTATAAGGCATAGTTGGCAAGCGTTTAGATAGCAAGACTGACAGCTTGGGAACGGTAGATGAAACAAGCTGGAGGAGATGAAGCAGAGTATAAAGGCGGTTACAGTATATCGATTTCAACTGCAGATATGTAGAGGATACAAATGTAGGAATTGGTAGCTATCACAACTTTATAATAGTGTAAAATAGATTATTCTTTTTTACTTTCAAACTTTTGATGCATGTATAAATTATGTATGTATGTATGTATGGATAGATGGATGGATGGATGGATGGATGAGATAGGGTCTAGTGTAGTTCAGACTGACCTTGAACTTCTGTGTACCTTAGTGTCGCGACCACCCTCGACCAGCAAGAATGACGCAACACACTCTCGGGCTCTTCTCCTGCAGTTTATTCAGGAACCTTTGAACAATCTTCTGACTGACTGACTGACTGACTGACTGACCCCGAGGAAAGCCAACCCACAGGTTAAATACTGTATGGTCAGCCACCCAGGTAAAGCCACGTGGTGCTATCTAACAGGCCCACATAGCGGAAGCAAGCCAGTTGACTCAGCCCATAACCAAATAAGGAGTTGTTTACTACAAGAGTGCTCGCCATCAGACTGGCGGGGGGCGGCGGCCAGTGCCATCTTTGAGGTGTGGTGCTTCGCAGTTCTCCACACCTTAGGATGTCTTTGAACAACTGATTTAATAACTTCACCTTCCAAGTGCTAGGATCACAGGCATCTGTCATTCTGCCTGGCTTGTTTTTAATATTATATTGAGAAAATTAAATGATCACTTTGTAGCTGTTTTATGTGCAGCTCTGAAGAAGTTTAAAGTTCTCTTCATTTCCTATGGAGTATCATAGGAGTGTGGAATGTTTTATATGTATATTTTTAGAGATTACTAATTAGTTGTGGGAGACTCATGTTTGGAATGGTGAGGCTTAGACATTGGATGAAGATGAGGTTATTGCACTTTTATTTGTGTGTGCTCATGTGTATGTGGGTATACACATATGGAGAGGGCAGAAAACAGTTTTGGGAATCAGTCTTTCTTCTATCATGTGGATCCAGTAGTCCAGCTTGGGATGGTCAGCCTTGCCTTTATTTGCTAAGACATTTAGCTGGATCAAGATTAGTGTCTTAAGTCAGTTTTGGTTTTTTTGTTTTCGTTTTTGTTTTGTTTTGTTTTTTGATTTTTCGAGACAGGGTTTCTTTGTGTAGCCCTGGCTGTCCTGGAACTCACTCTGTAGACCAGGCTGGGCTCGAACTCAGAAATCCGCCTGCCTCTGCCTCCCAAGTGCTGGGATTAAGGTGTGCGCCACTACCGCCTGGCTTAAGTCAGTTTTTACACTTTTGATTCTAGACTATTTGCCTTTAGTTAATTTAACATTGTTAGTCACAATATAATTATTATGGTTATATTTTTTAAACTGTATTTTAGAGAGTGGAATGGTGGCATAGATTCTCCAACAGTCACTCATGTTTAGTATTAGAAATTGTATCTTAGCATTTATTTAGAATTTTGTATATACCTGGATGGAGCACAGCACACCTAATAAAAACCTCTCACAGTGGAAATCTGACTTGGATGGAGCTGTGAAAGTCTTGTCTAGCCTTGTCTTCCTGATTTCCGCACATATACTGTTCATCACCTCTCAGAGACTTGACTCCATCAGAAGGAAGAAGCTGAACATAATGTCTGTTTTAGCAACCATACAGGTTTTTTTTTTCTTCCAGATTTAAGAATTTGTCATCCCTGAGATCTCTACAAGAGGTAGGAAGTACTTTTAGTTTTCTCAAGTCCAGCCTACCCTCAGGCCTGATTGCTGCTCAGCTTTCTCAGCTCCTCACTTATGGCATTTTACACTTAAATCCCTGCACCTTGTGACATTCTTTATGCAGAAGTACCAGAGTCTGGAAGGAAGGTGATGGAGTCTGCCTGAGTGATGTTTTGCTTAGAAAGTAGGAATTATAGGTAGCTCTAGTTGTTGAGTGCAGCACACAGACGTGTGACTTGCAGATCTGGGCAGGTCTCCTGTCTGTTGCAACAAAGACAACAGCAGCAGGAGTTAGTGCAGGTATTCCTGAAAGTAAGGGGCCAAGTAAGAAAGACAACTTAGGGAGGCTAAAAGACTGTAGGGATGTTATGTGAGTTCTGCATAGCGAACAGTATTAGCCTGCCATTTAGGGGAAACAACAGGTGGAAGACTTTGGGCTGAGAGTGAAGACTAATTTGAAATTTTCCAAGTGTGTTTTCTTTGTCAGCCACTGTGCTGGTTCCCTTTCGTCGCCATGATACAAGCAAGACTCAACTGGCTTCAAAAGAGGCAACTCACCTCTAAGGAATGACTTTCATTAGGCTGGCCTGTGGGCTTATCTCTGGGTTATTTTCTTCACTAGTGATTGGTGTGGGACAGCCTAGCCCACTGTGGAGACTGCCACCCCTAGGCAGCGGGGTCCTGGCTTATAAGGAAGAAGTTGAACAAGCTGTGAAGGAGCATTTCTCCAGGTCTCTGTTAAAGTTTCTGCCCCCAACGTCCTGCTTGGCTTCTTTCAGTGATAAACTATGATGTCACAGTATAAGCCAAATAAATTCTTTCCTCCCCAAGTTGAGTTTGGTCACTGTTTTATTTGTAGACACAAAGAAGGAAACTAGGATTGTTATTCATCTGTTGTTCCTGGAACCAGAGGGGGAGAGACGGGAGAGGGAGAGAGAGAGAAAGATAGTTATCACTGAATGCAAAGCTGTAACAAAACCAACACCTAAAGAAACCTTCTTTAAAATACACAGCCCAAGAACAGACCTAAGCATCGACTACTAAAGCCAGCTAATCCACTGTTCTCCTTGGTGCATAGAGGGTAGAGTTAAAGGTGCCTGAGAACTTAAGCTAGTTCATTTTACCTCCAGTCTGGTTCATTTGCTTCTGTGGTTCAAGCTAATGTAATCAAATGCTACAGAGCCTCCGTTAAAGGAGCCATGCACCCAGTGCTGAAGTTGGTGTGTCTCAAATTATACTCTTACTCTAAACCTCAGTTGAGTCTAAAACTCTAGGAGGTGAAACCCTACAATCTGTTTTGCAGGCTTCCAGGTGATTTGGTGTGTATGCTAAGAAGTTGGAGGCCTTCCACTCGAACTGGTTTCCATTCAGAATTTTTGTTGAGCCATACAGTTACAACAATAATCTTATAACTTAAATGTTCATAACTAATTTTGCTATAGCTTATTTGAGAGTTTGCTCTGGTAGATTTCTCTTCTCACATTTGAATTACTTTAGCTCTGTTTACTGAATCATTAAGACCACTGGGGAGAGTACACATTTCCTGGCACTACTTAATGAATATTGTAAAGCAAATTGTAGCCTCTGTTAGAATTTTCAAGGCTTAAGAGTCTCCAGCAGCTTGAGAACTATATATAATCCCAGGCAAATTGAGTAGCTATCAGGAAGAAGCAAGAATTACTGGGCAGCTGACTTGATGTATTTTGATCTGATGCATAAAGTAACCCTCCCCCAATCCAGTTAGTGGCTGGTTGTCATTTTCATTAGCTAAGAGCAAGCAGACTTAAGGCTGTTTCAGAGCTCCTGCCAGGGCTTGTCATTGTGACCTTAGCTTCTTGGTCTGAGACAAAATTATGGGTATGGTTTAGGACTCAGGTCTCTAGACTCTTACAGGGTCATTTTAGTCTATTTGCTGGCTTTTGAAATGGCCCTAGACGAGTGATTAAATTCATCCTTTCTATCACTGGAACTAGTCAAAAGGATTTAGGGATTTGAGTCCAATAAGAACACACTTTATAGTTTATTAGTGCTTAAGCTCAAAAGATAGTGCTGTTGAAGTGAGCATTGAGTGCTGTCACTTATCCAGGGGCCATGTTGAATTTCTCCATGACCGGCAGAGTTCTCAGATACTCCTAGGTTTTGTTCATGAAGGCTCATAACATTTGGCAGTTGTTTTGGCAGCTTAATGTGCTATTCTTACTCTTTCTTTACTATTTCCAGGTTTAATAATTTTTTACAAAGTTTTATATATTTTTAGATTCTTTTAGAGAAATATAAGCTATTATGTTTTTACTATGTTCAGGAAACAGAACTAAGTTAAACCAACATAGTAAGGGACACTAACTTGTCAGTGTCCTCAAACTCAGTGGTTCAGAGTTTTAAACCTTTATTTTCCCATAGTTTCTCTGAGTGAGAGCTTAGGAGTGAGCTTGCTAAATGTCTGGCTTAGAGTCTGTCATGAAGTTTGTGGTCATATGTCCCAGGGACTGAAGTTCTTTGGGCTTGACAGCAGTGTCAACATGTTTGTGTTAGGGCTTACATGGCAGGTGGTTAGAGCCTCAGGTCTGCACTGGCTGCTGGCGAGAAGCTCCTGTACCTCCTCTCTTTGGCCTTTCATCAGTTTGTGTTCATGCTTTCATGACCAAGCAGCAGCTTCTCCAAAGAGCTTTGTCTCTATAAAATCCTAGAAAGTAGGTGGTATCCTAGCCCTGTGCCTTTTATGACCCACTTCTGAAGGTTGCAAGCCACTACTGTTCTTTCTACCATTCTTTTTATTAAGAAGCTAGCCACATAGAAGAGGAATGGAAGGTGGATCCAGCTTTTGGGGAAAGAGTGTAAAAGAATTTGCAAACATGTTTTTTGTTGTTTTTTTGTGTTTTAAATGTGCATATATTTGTGTGTGTGTGTGTCTATGCTACTTGTATGTAGTTGTCCATGGAGATCTGAAGAAGAGAGTGTCAGATCCTCTGCATCTGGATCTGCAGGCAGTTTTAAGCTGCCTGACATAGCTCTTGTAGTGGACCTCCTGCAAGAGTGGTTCACACTCTTAACCACTGAACCATCTCTCTTCAGCCCCTGCCTCAGTAGGGAAAGGTACTTGCTGTCAAGTCTGATCACCTCAGTTTGAACCTTAGGACTCACATGGTAGAAGGAGAGAACTGACTTCTGCAGGTCACTCAAGCACATACAGAATAAACAAGTACATAATTAAAAAAACAACAGCAACAAAGGCTCTAGGGAACACTCAACAGACATAGTTCATTGGCAACAAAATCATAGTTCAGTTTTTTCAGGAAGTAGGCTGCATAATCAGAGCTTGGGTGCTAGAGAGAAAAGAGGACCCAGGGAGGTAAAGTTCTAGAAATCTGTAGAAGGTCCTCACTGAGACATAATGAGTACCAATCAGAGCATGCACGTGAGGAAAGTACACAAAGCTGGGAAAACACTGAAGCTGACTGGCAGAGGTCATGCCTGATACACATGCGGCTTAGGAGTAAGTCAGATTTCTACTAGCCAGAGTAGAAAAGAGGATTCATCAGAGTATTGGTTGCTAGTATTATTATTGACTTAAGACTGCTCACCTACAAATAAATTTACAAGAAATACATGGTTTCCAAATAACTGTTCTAGGACAGTTCTGTATTTGTGGAAACACAAATTAGCATTCACTGGGTTAGAATTCATAGCAAATGGTATTCAAACAAAAATTATCAGTGATGTGGAAAAAGGACCCATATTGAGAACAGTCCCTGAGCGAAGCTGACATAGCAGCAGCGTAAGGGACAAGATTAACTGCAAGGATATATACGCAGCTTCTGTTCTTATGTTTTGTACAAAAGTGTGTGTGTGTGTGTGTGTGTGTGTGTGTGTGTGTGTACCCAAATTGAGCTTCTGGACATATGCTAGAACATATACTAGAACTGATTTGAAACAAAACAGATTTAAACAGTGCAGAACAAAAGCTTAGTGAACAGAAGATACATTAGTTGGCACAGCTAGTTAGGAAAGCAAACAGAAAGAACCTCTTGCAATTATATTTTCAAGTATTTAATTTCGTATGTATAGTTGGAAACCACAAAGAGAACTAGTGAGTTGAGAGAAAGTACTTGAAGTACTAACAGCTGGCAAAATTCTCAGTTTTGACTATCATTTCTAAGTCTTGTGTACAAGAAATGTGAAGGAATATGTCAAAGTCAGGTTTCAGGGAACTGGGGAAATACTGAGCTTGTGAAGTGCTGGCCTTGAAAACATAAGGACCCATGCTGACTCCAGGCCTGAAAATGCCTGCTGTGGTGTTACACACCAGTAATCTCAGTCCAGGACTGTGGAGGTGAGAGAAACCTCACCACTATGGTTATGGACAGAGATTCTCACACTCATGATGGTCTCCTGGCCTTCACATGTACACCCTCCTGCTACCATGCATTAAAGAGAAAAAACCAATTGCTTAAAACTAGCAATTCAAGATTTTATTAATCTTGAAAAGGCCAGCAAGGCAGCGGGTGACATGCACACTTATAGCAGCATACCAGATTTAGAAGGTGCTGCAAGGGCATATTCAGAATTCTAAAGAAGAAAAAGACTGTTAACCGAGAGTGCAGTGCAATATCACTTAAAAACAACAACAACAACAACAAAAAAAAAACCCAAAGAACAGAAAGGAAAAGCACACAGATGTTATTATTAGCAGATCTGTACCACAGGAAAAGACTAAGATACTGAGGCAGAATGAAAATAATCTCACATGGATTGGATCTATATAAAGGAATGAAGAGTCCTGGAAATGATAGATATAAAAGATATTAGAATTCTCTCAAAGTAATTTAATGTTTATAGTAAAACTTAAAATTGTTTGGAATGTAATTTGAGGAAATTTGATAGACTCTTGCCCTTAATGTCAACATCATTTATTTTCTTGAGGTCAGTCACATGGATCCAATTGCATTTGTCTGCCAGATGTGATATTTAATTACATATATATATAAGTATATATATGTATATATGTGTATGTGTGTATATAGTCTGTGTATGTGTATATATATATGTGTGTGTGTATGTGTGCACACGTGTGTGCGCTCGTATGTGTGTGTACATGCTGTGTGTATGCAGGTGTCCAGAGAGGCCCTGAGATGTTGTTGAGTCCACTGGAACTGGAATTACAGGGAGTTGTAAGCCATTTGTTGGGAACTGAATAGGGGCCTCTGCAAGAGCAGCAAGTGCTCTTAAACTCTGTGCCATTTCTCCAGCCTTCTATACATGTTTTTTTCCTTAATTTTACTCCTTCTAGAGTCCATAGCTTTCTTTCATGTTATTTTTCAAGTGACTTTATGTGGTATAGAAACATTAAGTAGCTGGTTTATAGTGAGCACAGAATTGAAATTCATGAGTATAAAGAATACATTTGTTGGAGAAAAGTCTTACTTTGCAAAATGAGTAGCAGATGTATTAAATTTTTTAGATTTATTGCCATAAAACAAAAATTTTGGTGGTGATGCTGAAAGCAGCATTTGGTCTGTGACTACCAGGATTCCATCATTGTAGGTCTTTTAGAGTTGTCAGAAAGCCAAGTGATTGTCATACATGTCTCTAACCACATCCTGAGAAATGTTGCTGTAAGCTGTGTAGTTCAAGGAAGATTTTCTTAATATTCCTAGAATTTTGAATAGGTCTGGTTTATAGTGGATTTTTTCTTTCATTCTTCCTTCCTTTCTTTTTCTTTCCTTTTCCTTTCTTTTTTCTTTTTTCTCTTTTCTTTCTCTCTCTTTCTCTTTCTTCCTCTCTCTCTCTCTCTCTCTCTCTCTCTCTCTCTCTCTCTCTCTCTCTCTCTCTCTCTCTCTCTTTCTTTTTCTTTGAGGATGGCTGCTAGGAGTTTATTTTCTCCTTGGTACAAAGCACAGTTATAAGATCAGGAAAGCTGAGTGCTGTGAATCAAGAGGTGACTCTGTTCAGTTCCTGCTGGTGTCTGTTGCCGCAGCCTTCCTAATTTACTGGGTGAATGGATGGAGCTCTGGCCTAGCACCACTTAAGCCTGGGGTGGCTAATGGTTCTGCCAGCTTAGGATGGGTCTCTGGTGTTGGCCTGCCCAAGATGGATGACTGATTTTTCTTTATGGTTTGAGGGATACTGAGGCTTCTGGAGGGGAGAGGAGTATCTGGGAAGGGAGGAGCCTTCTGCTCAGGAGACTGTAGCTCTGTGTCACTGTATCTGTGACTGGAGGGTGGCTTCCTGAAAAAGAAGCTGGCCCATCAGTGGTCTGAGTTGGCCTTGGACAGATCCAGGATGTAGGGCATGGCATCCCTTGTGTGTGAGTGTGTGTTTGCATGTGTGTGTGTGTGTGTGTGTGTGTGTGTGTGTGTGAAAGAGAGAGAGAGAGAGAGAGAGAGAGAGAGAGAGAGAGAGAGAGAGAGAGAGAGAGAGAGAGAGAGAGAGAGAGAGAGAGAGAGAGAGAGAGAGAGAGGGAGAGAGAGAGAGAGAGAGAGAGAGAGAGAGGAGAGAGAGTGAGTACTAGGCACATCTGCAACTAGCAGTTGCAGGATGAGGAGCCCAGGTGTCACAGCCACTGGAAGTGATGGCTGACATGCTTCAGGGCTTGCATTCTGCGGAGACCTCAGTGGTGACTTCTTATGGGCCATGGCACAGTCATGGGTTGCAATGCCTGGGCTTTAGGCTGTGGGGCCTATTTGCAGGGATAACACATGGAAGACTGATACTCGAGGATGCGGATGATGAGTCGTAACCGTCTTCATGGGTCAGTGTCTTTGCGGGGGATAGTATAGATCACCATTAAAGAACATTACATATGCATATCCATGTATGCATGCATACATGTATGCATATGCCACAGAACAGAGGACAGCTTCTGGAAACTTTCTGTGTTGGGTACCAGGGATTAGATTCAGAACTTCAAGCTTAGGGGCAAGTGCTGAACCTGCTGAACCAACCATCTTGCTGGCTCTAGCCCACCAGTTCTGCTATGTGCCAAGTGAGCAGGCAGAAGAGAAAGTGTGTGCGTGTGTTTTTAAGTGTCTGTTGTCTTATGTCTGTTTCAGCCTGAAATGTTTGTTTTTAGAGTATATCCTGAGCCATGAGAATGTCTTGAGCTTACAAGGGGTTAGAGTAACATTTCTACAGCCCAAACTATACCCATTGTCTTAGCTTTTAACTGGCAGACCACAACTTCCTGGGTGTTACTGGTATTTGTTAGAGCACTGGAAATTGGAATAACTTTAAATTACAATTATTGAGGCTACATAGTGACAGCTAAAATAATTCCAGTGTTGGAGAATAAGGAAGTTTGGCACAAAGGAGGGTGTGTCTGTGTGGCTGCTTAGGTCTTCATTACCTCAGTCACCTTCGTATTCTCCAGAGTGCAGCTGGCACACAGCCAGTTCTGCAGGTGTGTCTGATCTGGAACACCCAGGAAGAAACAACTAGAGTGAAATACACTCAGAACAACATGGGGTAGGTGGAGTGAGAGTGTAGGGTTGGGTAGGCAGGTGGGGATTTGGTTCAGAGTAGGCCCTTTGGTGTTTTCTGAGAAGAAACCTGTCTTGTCCTTGGACTCTGACTATGTGGAACTCTTGGGGATTTTCCTGACTAGAAAATAAAACCCAGTCTTTGTTGATATGCCCATTCTATTAAGGCTTCTTTCTGACCTCCATCAGTCTGTCTGATGATTTCCTTGGGCTTTCTCTAGGAGGTATTTGGATTTAGAGAATTGAAGGGCTCTCTTATATACCCTGGTTTTGTTTTTTCTTCTTTTAGTCTCTATAATACTTATTTGCAAATCTGGATAAATGTGATAGGTTCTGTGTGTCCTTGAAGCTTCTCTGACATTAAATAATATATCTACTTCTGTATTCACACATGTGTGTGGAGGTGTGAGTTTGTTTAGATCAGATCCTTTGTTGGAGAATGTTACTTTATTTTACAGTCAAGGAAATTGGGTTTTAGGATTCAGGTATTATTTTAGTCCATTTTCATTTTTCCGTAGAATCTTATCTGTTCTCTGTGTCCTCTCTGGGAGAAAATCTGTCACATACAGTAGGTCTTAAACTGGACTCATGTAGTAACTGGTATTGGTTGTCAGCTTGACGTACTTGGGGAGAAGGAACCAAACCCCAGGAATGCCTCTATCAGATTGGTCTGGAGCATATCAGTGGGACATTTTCTTGGCTACTGATTGAAAGAGGAGGGCCCTGCCCACCGTGGGCAGTACTATGCCTAGGCTGGTGGTCCTAGGCTGTATAAGAAAGACAGCAGGTAGAGAGCAAGCCAGTAAGAGCCCTCCATGGCCTCTACTGTAGCTCCACCCTTCAGAATCCTGCCTTGAGTTCCTGCCCTGTCTTCCCTTCGTGATAGACGGTGACCTGTGAGCTGAAATAAACTCTTCTTACTTTGAGTGTTGTGTTTATCACCACATGAGAAAGCACAGCAGGACACAGGTATCTTCCTTTTTTGACATAAATGAGCATATGCAGATGGGGACCGTGACATTGGCAGGTTCTGTGTGTTATGAACAGTCTCCTGGCTTCCTCTGTGCTGTGGGCAGATTGGCACTGCTGGCCAGCAGCACAGACCCCTTCCTGTGGGAAGCTTGAGCAGGATAGTTTTTGACTGGGCACTGGCTCAAATAACTGTACCATCACATTTCATCCTTGGCCAGCCAGCATAAAATTGGGAGGGTGAAGTAGTCATTTTATAAAAACAGTTTGGTATGCTGGAAGAGGAAGTAAATGAGAACATGCTATTTTATTAGAAAAAAAACATCTCTGCTCAACTGTGTTTATTGGGTGAGTTCAACACTCTCTGAATCCCCGTTAAGTCTATTCTAAGTGCTGCTGGCTCTTCTGGCTCCATGCTCAGTGGGCGTCAGGCATCTGTCAACTCTTGGGGTCTTTGTTGATGTTTCTTTATTGTGTGTATGCTGCCATGCAGTGTGCCTGTGTGAAGGCCAGAGGATAGCTCTCTGGGGAGTTAGTGTTCTCCTTCTGCCATGGTTCTCGGGGTCAAACTCAGCTGTCAGGCTTGCACCATTGGCCTGTCATTGCACCATTGCTGGCCTCTCAACTGTTTGTTCATTTTTAATAATACAATATCTCTTGACCTTTTTACCCTCCTGGTCCTTGGTGGCTAGAGTTCTAAATAACTCATTTCTCACTTGGGTCCTGATGCTGGACATCTATCTCTTATTTTTTTCTGATGTATTCAGCATCTGACTTTGGTTGATTTATTATTATATGTAAGT
This sequence comes from Mastomys coucha, assembly GCF_008632895.1. Taxonomy (NCBI): domain Eukaryota; kingdom Metazoa; phylum Chordata; class Mammalia; order Rodentia; family Muridae; genus Mastomys; species Mastomys coucha. The sequence goes on from NW_022196891.1 coordinate 2,616,300, forward strand.
ATTATATGAAGTAGACACTTCAGACACACCAGAAGACACACTTCAGATCTCATTACAGATGGTTGTGAGCCACCATGTGGTTGCTGGGATTTGAACTCAGGACCTTCAGAAGAGTAGTCAGTGCTCTTAACTGCTGAGCCATCTCTCCAGCCCATGGTTGATATTTCTATAGCTCCCATCAATGTGGTGTCTGTCAGAGCAGAGTCTCTGCTGTTGACGGGACTTGCCTGAAGGCAGTGTGTGTTCACATCCTCCTTCAGAGCAGTAGCTCCTGAAACGTCTCCGTGGATCTCTAACTTACAGTGTTGTTCTCTGCCTCCACTTGTCTGCACCAATCACAGATGCTACAGTGCTCAACCTGCGTCTTGTGCTATGCTCCTATCAGAACAATCACTTTACCTTTCCTTTTTAGGAGGTGCACATTGGGTAAGTGTGGAGAGAAAACCAGCACTTAGTCCTACCAAGACTGATTATTTATTAAGTGTGAGATACTGAATGTTTATTTTCTATCTCAGCCCATAATATTTTCTTCTTAGTTTACTAATGACTAGATCTTGAATCTATCTCTTATAATAATGTAAAATAAATGATAAAGAAGTAGGAAATAAGAAAGGGCCTAAAACAGTCTTTTGCTTATGTTTAAAAAAAAAAGGTTGTACTCCATTTGATATTAAAATACACATCAGGAATAATTATGGTTGTTTTTGTTGCCATAATTCCACAATGACTTTGACTGAATTTTCTTTTAGTTATCAGTTAGTTTTAACTACCTAAAATTATTGCTTCCTAATTAATTTATCTGGTATACAGCTGAGGGGAAAAAAAGCTCATTTTTAAAGACTTAACTTATAACATGTTTACTTGTGTTTGTTTTAGGAAAGCCTCATAGCACTGGGAGCTCTGAGCGGATTCAGCTCTCGGGAATGTACAATGTCCGAAAAGGCAAAATGCAGTTGCCAGTGAACCGATGGACAAGACGCCAGGTCATTCTGTGTGGGACGTGCTTGATAGTGTCATCTGTGAAAGACAGCGTGAGTGGGAAGATGCATGTTCTGCCCCTCATTGGTGGAAAAGTAAGTAAAGCAAGAATACTGACACTTATTCCAGCATTTGTAAGGACCTTCCATCCATTTCGGTAATAAGAAGGACATGGATTTGACCTGTCTGAACTCTTTCTTTTGCTGTGTTTCACTGGTGGGCATTGTTGTTTACTGGAGCTGTAGAAATAACAATGCCATTGAATTACAAGAGAGAGTAGACTAACAGAGTGTCATTGTTCTGTTTTAGAGTGCAGATGGTAACATCCTTATAAGTAGGCATCCTTTGTGCTGTCAAGCACACAGCCCAGAGTATGAGACACTGTTTCTAAGTCTGCATGTAGGAATAAGCAAGTGTGATGATGGAGGTTAGTGTCTCCCGGTGCCACACTCGGGCCAAGCTCGCATTGCCTTCTGCTTAGTGACTAGTGGGATTAGCATCTGTAGGTTACTATGAACTGGAAATGGCACTCATACACTTGACAGGTATTTCCAGCATTATCGGTTGCTTTTCTTTGGGCATGTTAACTATTTTAATGTTCATTGCTTATAAAATAGAACTTGTTATTTTTGTAGGAAGTATTTAGTTCTCTGTTAGAAGAATGGCACTATAATCACATGTAAATGTTTGCTGTTTTTTTTTTAAATGATGCAATTTGTTAAAGGGGAAAGATTTGGATGAGAAATGGTTTGTTGGAATTGGGGACATCTGAAACAAGAGTTCTCTTTATATTTTTTTCTTCCTGGATGGGAAAGGAGGTGGAAAATTCAATTAGAGGAAAAATTAGAAGCCAATTTTCATTTAAAAATTCAATCTTAAAAAAATTGACAGATGTGTGATGTGTTCTAAGATTCAGAATTGAAGGTCAGTCTGTATGTGCATAGTTGGTTTGAGTTCAGCAGCTCTGCAGTTTGGTCTATCCTTGTGAGTGCCCTGGGCTAGTTGTCCTCCCCTCTACTGCACACACATGTCCTAGGAAGGCTGATGTTCAAGGTGTTTTCACAAGAGGTGTTTAGCCAGACTGAAGAACAGGTTTAGATCTATTCACTCTCCTATTTTGAAAGCACTGCTTGTTCACCTTCTCTGAGCACTAAGATTAGTGATTAAAACTATGTATGTAGTCAAGGATAACCTTGAACTCCTGATTTCCTGCCTGGGATCACAGGCGTGTGCCATCATGCCTCCCGTTAGTTTCATGTGGTATTGGAGATTGAACCCAGGCTTGACACATGAGAGGCAAGAGTTGCATGCAACCTGTTATTGAACATTTTTGTCTTTTCATGGATTACTGGAATTTTGTCATTAATGTTGCCACCATAGATGATTATTTTAAAATGCAAACATATTTAATGTTTGATGCTGTTAGACCTAAAGTCTGTCTCTCTGTGATGCTGGAGTTTGCACAGGCAAATGTGAATATAACATTATTAAGTATCTTTCTTGGGTGAAAGTTTGATCTAAGAAATGAGAGACATGATTGGTGCCTTTGAACAGCTAATTTCATATCAGGAGATGTAGGGTAAGTACGCCATCATCTACATTCTAATTGCAAGAGAGATTCAGAAAGCAAGAACATTGTGAGATGTTAGTGAAAGGGCAGCACTTTGGAGGGAAGAGAGAATTTTATAATGAAAGATGTAACGATAATAGAACTTGAAGGGTGAAAAATCTTTTGATATATATAGAGGAAACAAGGTTGTACTCAGAGAGGCAGAAAAGTGCATGGAGTGTTCAGGTAAGGTCAGAAAAAGCTAGCTATAATTAGCATTGCCATTCAGAGACTCATCCTGTTTCCCAGGCTTGCTATTGGACAGGCTTCTAGTATTGAGTGAATTGAAAGTTAATAGCTTCCGCTTTTTACAAGTAGATCTTGTCAAACCTGGTTTGCACTGTTTTAAAATAATGGAGCTTGCTGAAGACCTAGGTCTTTTAAAACCTGTTGACCCAGTTGGGAGAAAATAATTCACTTTCTGTAATTTGAGCTTTCATTAATGTTTGTGCATTTCTTTTTGTCATCCTGTTTCAGCTAGTAAAGGAAAACTGAGATCGAATGCAGAAACCTTTTTCCTTTCTGTTAATCTCCCTGTGGAAGAGCTAGAAGTGAAGCGTGTTGTAGGCTGGTCAGAATCTAGTGGTAGTTGCTATCGTCTCAGTTTTCCACGTCACCAGAGCATGATCAGTTTACAAGTGGCTTCATTGTTAAAGAAAGCTCACTTGGGCCAGTGAGTTGTCTCCATGGGTAGTGACACTTGCTGCCAAGCCTGATGACCTGAGTTCGATCCCTGGAATCCACATTGGAAGAAGGACAGAGCAAACTTCTGCAAGTTGTCCTCTGACCTCCATATGCACCTTAGCCCTTGTGAACACGGACACACATAAATAAGTGTAATATTTTAAAAAGTTAAACATCTCTTAAAATGTTGAAAATATTTTTAAGGTATATTTTGATTCATTGTGTAGTTATACTAAATTTACTCTTTAGAGTTAAGCAGATTTTTAGATAATGCATTTAAGTAAGGCTTTTTAATACCTATTCAAATAAAGATGAATGAATAATAAATGAAATAAATGTTTACCTTTTGTTTTGTATATTACAGAGAATTTTCTAGGATGGCCATACCTTTAGTTTTGAATGAGTGAGTTTATTAAGTATATAGCAAAGAAAAATAAAAGGCTAAGTATCAGATATGGAGGCAGATGATAGACAGAAGAGCATAGCAAACATCAAGTCAATCAGTGCAGACCCCTGGAGCAGTGTGACTACGAGGACAATAGACATGCTTGAGGTAGAGGCTTTTCACTGTGTAGATTTCATAAGATTTCATGTTTATATAGTTCCCATTTCTGAGTGTTCCAATCTGTAAATATTCCACAATTTTTAAAGTAACTTTTCTACTGATGAACATTTGGGTTCTTTCCAAGTTTTTGTTGTTATGTTGTTGTCGACAAAATCTTAGAGTGATATGTCTCCTGGTAAATACATTGTTTTGAGGCAGAATTTATAGTTGTTTATAAGATTATTTCTATGCTCAGGGACATTGGTATTATATAGACATGTTTTTGAGGTTCAAAAAGAGTGAACAGGCAGCTTACCCTTAGCCTGTCCTGAGACTGTCTTTGTTGAAAAGCCCATGCTTGGGCTCAAGGGCTGTATCTTGCTTTCTTCTTAGTACCCGTGTTTTCACTTCAATGTTTAAGTCTGCATTAAAACATTTTCATTAAACTTTACCTTTGCTTCCTAAACTGGCTACTCTTAAATTCTTTCAGCACTGGAGTGGCGAATCCCAGTTTGACCTGAGTCAAGGTCCTGGAAAATCTAGGGGAACTTCTTAGACTTAAGGTGACAGTGGGAGCTGTGCCTCCTGCCTCTGCGCCCCCACCCCCCCAGAACACTGATAGGATGGTAGGTCACGGGGGAACTCAGGGCACCCACATAGAAAACAAAAAAGACTGAAACACTAACTTTGAGGTTATACATGGTAACAGCCCCAGATCTTGATGGTTTCTAGCGGTGATTTCTCATTCATATCACGTGTCCACTAGGAGCTGGTGGCTTTTAGAGTTGATTTCTCTTTCTGTACACTTCTCTAAGAATCCTTCCTGATCCTCTGTGCTTCTGTTGTTTAATATATGTTCCCTATGGCAGAGGAAAACATAATTGTATCACTCACTGGTTCTTATCTGCTTGAAGACTTAGTTCTATTTGTGTCTGTGTGAGGGTATGTGTATATGTGAGTACAGGTGAGAAGGGTGTCTACTGTTCTTTGACTCATTCACCGCCTGCTCCCCTGAGGCAGGGTCTCTTCCTCAACCTCAGGCTCACTTCTTGGCTAGACTGAAAACCAACAAGCTCCAGCTATCTTTCTTTTCCCACCCACATGGGAGATATAGCCTATTGACTATAGCCATTTGTAAGGAATGCCTGGTGACTTTTTAATTGCTCTTTCCAGCCCCGCTCTTGTGTATTTAGATCTGAAATAGTGAGACACGCCACTCTTCTCAGGAGCTTATAGGCAGAATTGCTTATAATGACTTTACCTTTGTAAGGAGTCTGGGAAATGCTTAGAAGTATGTAGAGTGTTGTTGAATACCAATATCCTTGCTGCAAAGGATACTCTTGGCATTAAAAGGGGCAGTGAGGTTTCCAGAGTCAGATGCCACAGTGGGTTAGACCTTGGGTCTTGAGCGCAATCCAAATCCCTACAATGATATCCTAGAAATATACTGTCCATGATGTGCACCACAGAGCAGTTACTGAACTCTGCAATATGAGCAAATTCACATTACAAGATGACACCCAATTTGTTTGCCAAGGCATTATTTTACACCCACTCCAGTGTACATACCTGATTATCTTTTTATGTTTTTACCATGACTTTATATTAACTTAGAGTATATGTATACACATGTAAGTGTACATGGGTGGCATGGTGTATATACGGAGGTCAGAGGACAACTTGAGAGAGTCGATTTTCTCCTTCTATGATGATGTCACAGAAGGACTTGGGCATTAAATTTGGGTTGTTGGGCTAGATAGCAAGTGCCTTTACCCATTGAGTCACCAGATCATTCTTCTAAATTTATTTTCTTTTTAAGTGTGTGTGTTGTGTGTGTGTGTGTGTGTGTGTGTATGTAGGAGGGATGTACACATGAGCACTGGTACCTGTGGAGGCCAGAGGAGGAAGACAGATGCCCTAGAGCTGGTGTTATAGGATGTTGTAGGCTGCCTGATGTGGAATCAGAACTTAGGTCCTCTGAAAGAGCGCAATCTCTCTTTACCAGGGAGCCTTCTCTTCAGCTTCACTTTCTGTTTTTGTTGTTACTCTCATTCAGTATAGAGTTCATTCAGTTTTTGGTTTTGAAATGCTCTTGCTAATAAGTTCCACACTATGCAAATTAACTTTCTACTTTCTTTTCTAAATATTAGGATATGTTAATTTCCCCTTGTATTTGCTTGATTTCATTTTTACATCATACTTTTTTTGAAATCCCCTGAAGTGATTAGGAGTATGTGGTTGAATAGTGTGCCATGTGTGGGAGTGGCTTTGTGCTGTGGATTTGTAGGAACACTTGCCTAGCTTACACAGACCCTGGCAGCCATCAGCACTAAAGAAGAGGTGCTTTAGAAGTATCATTAAACACAAACAGATTCTCCTAAACACACACAGATTTTAAACTAATTTTCATTAATAGCTTCTGAGATCATTACCTTTTAAACATAGCATATCATAATGAGAGTTTAAGAATCATTTTGTACATTCTTTGTGACTTGGTTTACAGTCAGGACATTTTGTCAAGAAAGAGATAGGAGTTGGTGTAATATGTTTTATTTAATTTTTTTCTCTTTGTGAAGAATTTACTGTGAATAGATGCTTTTATTTTAACTATAAGCAGAAGAAACTCAAAGCCTTCTTGTAAAAATATTCTATGTAAAGAATAAGAAAGGAAGAGTCTGTACTGATTTTCAGTGGGAAGAAGAAAATTTCACTTGGGTGGTGAGTTCTAATAAAGATAAAAAAAATCCCCTTTCTTGATTTCACTTGGGTGGTGAGTTCTAATGAAGATAAAAAAATCCCCTTTCTTGATTTCCTTGTAACTAAAATTGGTTGGTCAGATGCAAGAATGGCTAAAGATGCTAAGAGGAGCACTAGTGGAGAGAGACGCAGGTCTAATTAAGGAGCCGTCCCCACACCCTCTGCTTCACTTGGTTTTGTGCTCTGTATCTTTCCCAGGTGGAAGAAGTGAAAAAGCACCAGCACTGTTTGGCGTTCAGCTCTTCGGGGCCTCAAAGCCAGACTTACTACATCTGCTTTGATACATTCACGGAGTACTTACGGTGGCTGCGACAAGTCTCCAAGGTAAGCAATACTTTTGAAGGAGCCTACAACCCTGCTTTGTGCCTTACTTAGTTCTAAAACACAGTTTTCTACACTGTGTTTTTCTCTCTCAGATATACTAATGACTAGCAACTTTCAGTGTTTAAAAGCTAAAGACAGGTGAAAATTAATACCTCTCACTAATTTTAGATGAGTATCACTGGCTTTGTCTCCTAGCCTCCAAACAAAGCATTTTAAAGAAAAAAGTTAATGTGTGCCCTTCCTTTCTTCCCTCCCTCCCTCCCTTCCTCCTCCCTCCCCCCTCCCTCCCTCCCTTCTTCCTTCCCCTCCCTCCCTCCTTCCCCTCCCTCCCTCTCCTCCCTCCCTCCTTCCTTCCTCCCTTCCTTCCTTCCTTTCTTTGGGAATTTCATCTCAGTATTTAAAATCATCTCCATTTCTCCTTCTTCCCCTCCAACTCTTTCTATTCCCCCATTCATTCACAAAGTTATAACTTCCTTAGTTATTAGGGGTATGTGTGTGTGTGTGTGTGTGTGTGTGTGAGAGAGAGAGAGAGAGAGAGAGAGAGAGAGAGAGAGAGAGAGAGAGAGAGAGACAGACAGACAGACAGAGACAGACAGAGACAGACAGAGAGACAGAGACAGGGAGACAGAGAGACAGAGAGACACAGAGAGAGAGTCTACTGAGTCCATTCAGTGTTGCTTGTATGTACGTGTGTTGAAGGTTTAGAGCTGACTACTTGGGACTGGATAACTATCAGGAAGCTCATCCTTGAAGAAAGCTGATGCTCCCTCTTTCATCAGCCACTCACTGCCTGCATCTCTTCATCTGGGGCAGAACCTTGTAACTGGCCCTTCAAGATAGCCACAGTGGTACAATAGTTGCATTCATTTCCTGAGATAGTTGATAGCTGTCTAATTGGACTTGAGGTCTACTCTTTGGGAGGGGATATATGCCTGGCACTGTAAATCTAGATTTAGCCAGCTACCAGTGGCTAGAGAGGTCATAGATTCTAGAGAGGACATACTATGGCCTTTTTCCTAATGCAATAAAATTTGTAACTATATTTTAAATATTTACCCTTCTATGTCCAGGTAAGTATACCTCTCACCCCATTCAGAGAAACTCTATTTGTGCAATAGATGGAAGTTGTTGCAATCTACAACTGGTAACAATACAAAGGATGCATGAGTGTGGGGTACGTAGACCAGACCAATGTATCTACGATGCAAATCTTACACCTAATGCTCAGAGACAGTTGCTGAAGTTGTTTGGCAGAATGGTTGTAAGAACCTGAGGACTAGGACATCTTCTGCGAGATAGTGTCTTCTACATGTGACACGGAAACTGCACCTATAAAATCTCAAAAATATGGTTGTTTAAATAAGAGCAGCGTAATGAAAATGAGTCTTTACAACTCATGTATGGCAGATGGAGAGATGGCTCCGGGGTTAAGAGTGCTTGGTGATCTTCCAGAGGACCTTGGTTCAGTTCTCATCCCTGACATGGCAGCTCATAAGCACCTGTAACTCCAGTTCTAGGAGCTCTCCTCTTCTATGACAAAAAATGCCATACCCACTTTTAAAAAAAAAAAAAGTAATTTTTTCTTAGATTTTTAGTTGAGTAGACTGGAATGATTATCTTAAGGTTACTGATCAATAACAGTAGATTGAGACTATTTTAGTGATTAGCCTAGGATAGGATAAATACAAAAGCACAGAACATGCTAGAAAGCTCACAAGCTTCCCTCATTTTCATATACGCCATTTAACTCTATGTAGTCTCCATTTTTCTATTCTGCTTTATTGAGTGGTTCCATTCTTTCTATCTTACCCTGGCTATTTTGTATTCCCCTAGTCCCATGTGTATTGTGCATGTATATTTGTGCCATGAGATAGCGCACCCATGTATTGCCACAGTGCCATATGAATAGGTGAGTGAGTGCTGATCTCTCAGGTTGTTGTGAGCAGGCGTTTGCATCTTAGTGTGAACTGATGGGCTGGATTGTTGCTCTAAGTGCTTGGGTTTTGGGTGTGTGTTTTAAATGATGGTCTCTGGGGTGCAAGAACATTACTCCAGAATTCATTGTCATGATTTTAAATTTACAATCCAGTTTGTTATCCAAGATGAGTATGATTCACACCGCTGCATGACGGAGCTATTTGTCAAGGGAGTGAGTGAGAGAGTAACTGGAGACAGTTGATGGAACTTAAGATTCTCCTAATGGAGGCGAATGGAGGCGAATGTAGGTTCCAAGTGCACAGGGAAACAGTTTAGAGCTGAAGTGGGAAGATGGTACTTCACTTCAGGGCTACCTGTGGGCTGACTGTGAGTGCACTATACACATGCCTGTGTGTTTTAAAATTCATCTTGTGCTTTTAGCTATTAGGAGATACACATAAATGAGATGTTTTGTATTTACATAGTTTTAGATATGTGTTCACTGTTAAGTGACACTGTGTGTTCGAAGCAGTAAGTCAGTTGCTGATGTCCTCCTCAGAATACAAAAGCAGCACAGGTCAAAGTAAAATAATTTCTTCTGTATTGAGATAATGATCTCAAGCCTAAGCCTTTTCATTAATTGCCTTGATCTGATTTAATGTTTACAGAAGTGTTGTAAAGAACTATCTCCACGTGACCCTTGTTCAGTTTCCTGAATGTGTAGTCATGGTGTATCTGTCAGAACCAGAGACCGACAGACCTTATTAGCATGTCCTTTTGGACTGCTGTCACGCCTGTATATGTCCTATAGTTCCTTTTCTGTTCCCTTTCTAATCCAAGGTACTGGATTTCACTTGGTATTTATGCTTTCTTGTCCCTGCTTCTCCACTACAACTTTTTTTTTTAGTATATTTTCTATGACTGACATTTTTCAGGAGTACAGTTGAGTTGTAGAATGTCCTGTATGAAATACTTTTAGTCTTATACACCACATACATAGTAATGTATGTTAGGCCAGATGTGAGCTGCTTGTATTAAAAGCAGTTGAGATACAAATTCTTAGTGATAAGAGTGTAGACAAGAGCATATATAAACTGCCAAGAAAACCACAGCAGTTGTTGTTGTTGACACAGTTATAACAACAAGATTGTCTTGTCTGTTAAGCACCGCACAGTTGGTAACTTAATATTCTAACTTTGTCAAGATTTACTCAGTACCTTCTATTGGTGAGGTGATTTATTCATACAGATTATAGCAAAGGAAAGTCTCGTCCCTATCAGTTGCAGGATTATGCTAATTAAAGAAATGGACCAAAAAAAAAAAAAAAAAAACCAGTTAATGGGACCAGACTGCAGAGGTGAGTCAGGGGTGTGCTTAACATGTGAATTTGGCCCACTGCACCCTCAAGGCAGCTCGCAATTCACTGTAACTTCAATTCTGATGCCCCTTTCTGGCCTCCTGGGCACCAGGCATACACATGATGCACATAGATGCATACAGGCAAACACAAATGCATGAAATGTAAAATAAATTAAATAAATTTGAAAATACATTTTAAAAAGAACTCAGCAGGTTCTCATAATATGCAATACAAGGTGCTAGGACAGAGAGTAGGGAAGAAGGGGCATTTAAAGAAAAATCATGGAAAAAGAGTGTTAGTGTTTGAAGATCTGGTGGGACAAGGTTGCCAGGTAGAGGTTAAAGACAAGGAAGGCTGTAAGCCTACACAAATGGTGTCTTAGGATTTATTGCTGTGAAGAGACACCATGACCAAAGCAATTCTTATAAAAGACACTATTTAATTAGGGCTGGCTTATTGTTTCAGAGGTTTAGTCCACTATCATCATGGTAGGAGGCAGGCAGTTGTGGTACTTGAAGAACTGCGAGGTCTCCATCTCCATCTGAAGGCGGGCAGGAGAAGACTGTTTTCTGGCGGCAGTCAGAAGTGTGGGGGGGGTCTCTTCTGTACTAGGTAGAGCTTATACATAGGACTGTAAAGCTTATCCCCACAGTGACATACTTTCCCCAATAGGCTGTACCTATCCAAACAAGGACATACCTCCAAATAGTGTTGTTCCTTGTGGGCCAAGCATTCATACACATGAGTCTATGGGGGCCAGACCTGTTAAATCCATTACAGATGGAATCTGAAATGAGCAAAGGAAGTCACAGTGGGCAGAGATCTTGTGCTATAGAATGATGTAGTGCTTTATTTATGTCGTGTATATAATGACAAACTGTTACTAAGCATTCTTCTGTAAAGTTCCATGTGTGATAACTGGATGAGACGGAATCAAGGGGCCTGATTAATCTAGTAGAGGTGTGTGTGTGGTGTTACCGCCCAGCAGTAATGTAAGAGAGAGGGTTATTCTGGGAAATGGAGTTAGAAAGAAAAGCAACAGTAAAAGAGAGTTTGGGAGAATATAGGGTGGCCAAAGTTATACCTGTCCACGTGGTTAGGTTAAAAAATTAGATGGGAGTCGTGAATGCTCAGCCATCTTCAATTTTAATGCCTGTTTGTTCCCAGTCAACAGTTAGAATAGGTGAGGTAAATCCCTCCCACAAGTTCGTCAGCATACCAGCCCAATCAGCGACTTCTTTTTGTCTCTTAGAGGTGGGACGTCCGATGTAGCTAGAACCAGGAACAAGGCGTGGCAAATAGCAGGAGGTGGGCAGAGAGGTGTGGTTATGAGAGGCAGGGCTCAATCCAGGAGGGTTACAGTGTGGGGTGCCACCTGCTGTAGAACTGGAGAGACCTGGGGAACAACCCTTGGGCATGTGTTTTGGTGGTTGGCAGAGTTGCTAATAAATTATATAGAAGGTGTGAGGAGAAGGAAAAAATAAAGAATTTTTTAGGGCAGGGATCAGTGGTAGAATATAATATGTTCAAGGCCCTCTGCTTACTCTCTAGCAACACACACTCATATGCACATATGTATGTCTTCTAGACCTTTACCTTGAATTGTGATTAAAGCCTCAGGTGAAAATCATAGCACTAACTGTTCTCTACATATATGGTATGAATGTTCAAAGAGCTTCTATTACATGAATAGACAAAGAAGCAAAACACAGAGATAGACTCACGAGCTGTCTCCTGAGTAGAGTGACAGCATGTTTATTTCTAGCTTGATAAATGTGATTGTCAAGTGTTAACTTGGTTAGTGTTCTTTCTTAGTTGTGGTTGGCTAATGTGCCATCTCTGTTGTTTGGTCTCTCTAACGAGCTTCTCATTCTAACTGCTCAGATTATGAACAGATTTAGACATCAGACTTCCTTGGGAGGCAGTGTAGGACAGTAGCTGTGTGTGGCATGAGTGAGAACATGGAGGTAGCAGGGTAAGGGGACACTTGTGCCAGTTTTTCTTTCCACTGACTATAACCACTTTATTAGAGAGTGTTTGCTAACGAACGCCTGCAGTGGTAGCACACATGTATTCCTAGCTCTGGGAATGGTAAGGGAGGAGGATAATGATTTCAGGATTAGGCTGTGCGGCAGTTCTGCAGAGTCTAGCCCAAGAAGCATGTGTTTGATAACTCTGTGCTGAAATGTGATATAAACGAGCAGAAGACAGCATGCTGTATGCATATGCAGCACCATTTACATTTGTATTTCCGAAATGTGTGTTTCTATGAGGGAGGAGGAGCTTTGATTGAATTACTTGATTGGTTACTGTTAAGTGAATTAATTAAAATGGGAGCTTTAACATCTCTGGAGTACTATATGTAGTGAAGTTTAGTAATCTAAATAAGGCAGTCATTATTATTCTGTTACTTCCTGGCTAAATGGCTTAACCGAAGATTCAAATATTAAGCTTTGTTACCTGATAGAAGGAACAATAATGGTGTCGCTTATGGCTTTTGTGAAATGTATGTGTAATGGACTTGTACAGGTATAGTAAGTATATGTGTTTGTATGGATGTTCATGACTAAGCAAATATGTTAAAAGTTAATCTTATGACTATCATTTTTGCCATCATCATGTGATCAGACTGTTGTTTAAATACTTATTTACTGATATTATTTCCAGCAAATAAAAGGACACATGCTTTGTTAATCCAAGTGAGGTATATTCTGATATTCTCGGTCATAGGAGCTGTTCTGGGAAAGTGATAGATATTTATGTGAGAAGGCAGGGGTCTGGGGATGGCTTAATGTAAACATTAGAAATAGTCTTTCCTTTCTACAATCTTAAACACCAGATACCTACTTCCGAGTGTCTGATATGATGCAGATAATCTGTAGGATCCTAGCCAGTGTGTTCTAAGACCTGGCTAGCTCTACAAGACTGCAAATGCTTCATTTCATCTTATTTTATTATTTTATTTTTAAAAATATGGTTAGGGCTCAAAAACAAATTATCTATAATAAGCTGTTACAGAAGAAATAAATGACGAATACCTCATTTGGGTAGAATTTCTATATGACATTCTGGCTAGTCTTCTGTTTAAACCACTATATTAGGAATAAACAGATGATAATGTGTTTTAACTTCAGATACAGGGAGAGTATTCTGGGGCTGCTGACAGAAGGTGGAGAGGATGCAGCTTCTACTCTTAATTTTGGTTTTCATCTTCATTCTTTATTTGTAGTATTAGGAAGCTAGATACTTTTCAATAATACTCAAGGTCACAATGAAAACTATTTTTTTCTTTTCTTTATGTTGAGAGAACATGACTCGTTTTGAAGAGGATTTATAAAAACAAGCAACATAAAGAAAAATCTAAATTTTGTATTTTAATGTTCTTTTCCCTATCCTAGTCATAATGAAAAGATACAGATAACCAAATTCCAATGATTTTTAAATCAACATGACCTAGATAAGTAATTTTAAAAGGAAATTCTTAATGTTTAGTGTGTGCTTTTGGATTTTAGCTTGTAGAGAAGTGTTTTTGTTATGTCAGTTGTTTTTGAGGAAATTACTAACAGTTTACTGCAGACTAATTGTAGCACTTAGTATTACTTGCCAGAAGCAGGAGGAGTGTAGGGTTTATATTGGGCGTGTGTTAGTGAAGAATCCTTTGGGACAGTGACAGCATTGGCTTTGAAGTCATCTCTAAAATATGAATGTGCAGCATGTTTTAGAAACTCAGTAAACATCTTGTTATATGCAATGGAAAAGGAGCCGCCTGTTTATTCAGTGTACGGACACATGTCTAGGATGTTTTCACTGTTGTAGGAGGGCAGCCGCCTCCTTTTCAGAAGTACCTGTGCCACTGAGGACTTGCTACCCTACTTGTCCACATTTGTAGCCACATTTTTAGAGCATGCTTTCCATAGATATGTTGACTGATCCTGTGACCTCTTTTCAAGGACACTCTTTTATGTGAATCTGTAACCTAACTTTAACCTTATGTTAATTTACACAGGCTAAAAGTGGATTTGGGTCACTGAGTTACCATTGTGTGTATGTGTTTTTAACTTTTGTTTTATTGCTTGAGAGGTGGGTGGGTGGTGGTGGTGGTTGGGTGCACTGTCTCACTCATAGCCTAGGCTGACCTAGTATTTGCTATGTAGCAACAGGTTAGTCTTTAAATTGTGCTAGCTTTCTTTCCTCTGCCTCCAAATGCTGGAATTTCAGGCCTGAGCCACACTAGCTTTGTATTTTTAACTTTACAGAATTGTCAAATACTGTGGAGTAGAGATAATATTTTTAACACTAACATATCTGTAACTCACCGGCCACAGCTAACAGTTCATGGCCACACTGTTTAAATTGTCTGCCTCCTTTCTCTGTGTGCAGTATAGGACTCACTCTGCAACTGTACAGTGAGAAATAGCTTACAAATATAACCACAAAACCACTCCTTCATATTTAGCAAATGTTTCAGATGATTACTTTTTCTTTAAATTCTTAAAAATGTTTTTCTATGTTACGAATGTTTTGCATACATGGATATATGTGCACCATCTGGATACTTGGAGGTACCTGCAGAATGTCGAAGAGAGCATTCAGTGGAGCTGGGAACTGAACTCTGGTCCTCTGCAAGAGCAACAAGTGCTCTTAATCACTGAACCATCTCTCCAGCCCTGTTTCAGAACATTGTGATTGCTGTTACAAATGGCTTTCAAAGACTACTGAGTTGCTCTCTTAAGACAAATGGAATGTTTTCTAATATTGATTAGCTAAAGGAAGTTGGCAATGCTTTACCACTTGGCACTAACTTATAGAAAAGGATTGACTGGAAAGCACTGAAACCCAGAGGTAGGATTTTAGCTTGAGTAATTCTGACCTCAGGTACTAAGGACTAGGGAAGTCTCAGGTTCTTTTCCCCCCACCCCCGACTTTAGAATATTTACACAGGGTAGTAAGCAGTTCCCAGGAAAGAGAGCCTGAGCTTAGCTTTGGAATGGATTTGTTGTCTGCTGTAGACAGAGCATGGAGGTCATTTGCTGTAGTAGAGTTGGTGCCTCCCTGATTGGCTGCTGCCTTGGCCTTGGTGTCATGTGGAGTGTTTCCACTCATCACTGAGAGTGTTTGGACTACTTGAGATTGTAGAATTTCAGATTGATAATCCTCAACCTACACTATTTCTAAGTTTTTAGGGTTCTTTTTGTTTGTTTGTTTTTCGAGACAGGGTTTCTCTGTATAGTCCTGGCTGTCCTGGAACTCACTCTGTAGACCAGGCTGGCCTCGAACTCAGAAATCTGCTTGTCTCTGCCTCCCAAGTGCTGGGATTAAAGGTGTGCACCACCACCGCCCGGCTAACCTACACTATTTCTGACAATGGCCTCCCTTTTTGCTTTCTGTGGGGAAAGGACATCATGGTCTCTTCTGAGGACCTCAGTGGCCTCAAACTAGCCTGGTTCACTTGGTTAAAATGTGATTATCATCCTAGGTTTTCTTCAGGGCCATGTAGCTTATCTGTGTGTCTCTTTGTGCTCATGTAGCCAGTGGAGCAGCTGGAGGCTGACTTGACTTCCTAACAGAAATGGCACTGCTGTCACTGCTTCTGCTGTGTGCCTCTCCATAGAAGCATATTTTATGTCTTGGGGCACTGATTTGAAGAGGAAGTCATTCCTGTGGAGGGCAGGAGTAGATTTCATGCTGAATTAAAGATTACGTGAAATGATGACTAAGTGACACCCTTCAAATAAAAATGATCTGTACTGTGAGCCATGACTGAACTTTCATGTGCTAAAAAATGTTCTGAGGTCCAGATTTCACTCCAAGAATACTTAATTGACCACTTGAGCCTAACCATCGGTGTGAAATAGGATTAAGATGTATTCATGCCATTAGTAGTAGTTGCAGAAGACACTGTAATGTGACTTAGTCATCTGTAATGTGTACTTAATGCCATCTGAAGAGCCTTCTGCTCTTAGGCCCTGCTTCAGTTTGTCACCCTGGATTTCTAATGCCAAGTAAGAAGGTTTGTTAGAATCAGTCTTCTGAAGAACCCAGGAATTTTCTGGAAACTCTCAATGTACATTTCATATTCATTCTTTAAATAATGAAGGGTCCTTTGACCAAGGGCGGTCCACCAGGTTTGTAGAATCAGAAGTAGACGTAAGGGTCTGCTGATAAGGATATCTGCTTATGCCTTCAAAAATTGCTCTTATACCAATTCCATAGTGATAACTGGGAAATATTGGAAGTTGAATAGATATTAGGGCATAGGAAGATAAATGAGGGCAGTATCAAAACAAATTGAATGATGTCTTTGTTACTTTTTTGTTACTGTGACAAAACACCATGATTGAGACAGTTTCTAAAAGAAAGCATTTAATCTGGCTTCTGGTCCCAAAGGGTTAGAGTCCATGATGGTGGAGCAGAGGGACAGCTGAGTGTTCAAAGCTTGACTGCCATCCAGGAGGCAGACAGACATAGACTGGGAACGATGTGGCTCTTTTGAAACCTCAAAGCCAGCACCCAGTGGCATACCTTTTCCAACAAACCTATGCCTCCTAATTCTTTTTAAGCAATTCTATTCACTGGGGACCAAGTATTCAAATACATGAGTGTATGGGACCACTATTGCCATTCAAAACATTACATTCCACTACTTGGCCCCTATTGGCTTCTAGCTATATCCTAATACAAGAAGTATTTGATCCAATACAGTTTAAAAAGTCCAAAGTCTCTTCTGATACTCCAGGCTTTTAATCATTATACCCTGTAAAATCAAAATTTAAAACAGCAAATTACATACTTCCGACAGATAATAGCACAGAATACACATAGCCATTCCAAAAGCAGGGAAAGGGGGCATAATGAGTAAATATTACACCAAAGCAAAATAGAAACCTAGCATAGCAAACTCCAAATGCTGTGATATCCAAGGCCTTTGATGACTCTTCCATTCCAGCTTTGATGCCTATAATCTGCTGCTCTCTCTGGCTGTTTCTATTCCTTGTATGCAGCTCTCTTTGACAGATACCCCACAGTTATGGCATCTCCACATCTTGGAGTCTCTAACACAATCCAGGCTTTACTTTCACAGTTTCATGCAGTGAATTATCTAGGACACCCTTGGCTTTGGGGGCTCCCTTTAACTTCAGAGGCATATTCTACAACCCCTTTTCTCTTGTATCCTTATGACTCTAAAGCTAGAACTATGTGGAAAACATGGCCAAATTTGACTGCCACCTTGGCATGGAGCTGCCCTTGTGAATCACATTTGCAGAAGCTTTTCTTACTTTTGTTGCTTTTCCAGGCCTTTCCCATTAGAAAGTGGGGTCTTGCCCTGAGGGCACCCCTCCCTTTATTCTGTTGCAGATCAGGTCTCTCTTTAATCTTTCCCATCTCTTTCAGCACAAGCCTCTCCTCCAAGTTCAAATTCCCTGGTGTTCTTCTTTCAAAACCATATACATTTTGTATTTCTTCTTATCCCACTTGATTTTTTTTTCATTACTGAGCTGCATCAGAATGATTATTGCTAACCATATGACAGAGACAATATTAGGCTGTCTTATGTTCTCCTTCTAGGAAATTAGTCTATTACTTTTCAATTTATCTTCACGTAGACTAAGGACAAGGCCAAAGAAGAACCACATTCTTTGCCAAAATATCATAAGAATGGTCTCTAGCCAAATTGTTAAAATTATTTCTCTGGTGCTTTCAGCACCTCTGTCTATTAAGCTCCTATCAGGATAGCCATTAGTCCCTGCTTACAGTGTTCAACTGATTTCCTAGTCTAAAGTCCCAATATCTTCTATGTTCCTCAAAAACAAACAATAGCAACACCAAAAGAAACAAGCACAAATCCATGGTCAGTTCTGTCTTAGCAATAGCCCACGGCCTGGTAACCTAGTTCCGTCTTACTACTTTTCTATCACTGTGATAAAACACAAGGACCAAAGTTGTTTATAATACAAAGCATTTAGTCTGACTTACTGCTCAGGAATTCATGCTGATGGAGAAAAGGAACAGCTGAGTATTCACATCTCGATGGCCACCAATGAGGCAAAGAGACAAGGAGTGCAGGGGAGAAAGAAAGAGACAGACTCAACCTGGAAATGATATGAATCGCTTGAAACCTCAATGAGCATCCCCAATGATACACAAGGCCACACCTCCTAATCCTTTCTAAATAGTTTCACCCACTGGGGACTAACTATTCAAATAGATGAGCTTATTGGGTACCATTCTCATACATTTCCCTACAGCACAAAAATCAAGAGAAATATCTATTCCACATAGAGGTGAATTGTGCAGAAAGGTGAACCTGTGTAAAATGTAGAATTGGTCATGACCCTGTCTCAGCAGTGTGGAAGAGACATCTATCTAGAAGTTACAACATGAGAGTGCAGACTAGTTCTGTGACGGCTATGCAGTCTGAGGGACATTAATGCAAAGTCTTCATGCTTGTGTACATTGTTTTTTCCTAGTCCCATTTTACTCTCTTGAGGAGACTTAACTATGATTTACCAAATAATTTAGGTAGATTTGTAGCATGGATTTTAGTATAGAAAAAAAAATACCATATTGGAATTTTCCCTAGTTACGAATTAAGGTGATAGGTATTTTCAGAACTTAATTCTACCCTGAATTCAGGCAGAAAATGAAGTATTTTGGATTGTATAAAATTGTCTTGTTATATAGGAAACTGAGGAAGTGCTTAAAACAGTAGGCTAGTCCCTTTATAGTTACAGCCAGGCTTTAGGTTCTGTTTCCACCTTTGTGGAAATTCCTTTGTTATTCCTGTGGTGACTGTTGTTCCAGAGGAAGGGATTTTCATTTCACTGTAAGATATTTCAATTTAAAACCACAAAATTTTATTTTCTCCGAAGTCTTATACAAATAGCAGAGTATCTCATTTGTTTACTGTCTCATAGCTATAGAAGTGTTTGATGTACCTGTTTGTATATTCAGATTATTAACTGTTTCAAACCCACCCTTTCCCCTCTACTTTACTCCCCCCTCTTCTCTCTAACATGTTGGGAGTAGCCCTGTTGCTACTTCTAACAGGGAAGTGAAGCTGGAGGGAAGAAAGACAATCATATCTTTTACTTTCTTTGCACCAGATACTGTTCTTTCAGGCTCCAGTGACTGCTCGTACCTTTGTAACTGGTGAAACTCTTTAAATAGTTTCCTCTAGAATTATTAAAGGCTGGTTGGGGATCTGTACTGCTGTAATTAATACTATAAAATCATGTAGATTCTGTTTATATAATATTATCTTTAATAAAATACATTCTGAGTTTTAAGGGGAGAAATTAAAGCTACATTTTTATTTTTTTTATTTTTTTATTTTTTTTGGTTTTTCGAGACAGGGTTTCTCTGAGTAGCCCTGGCTGTCCTGGAATTCAGTCTGTAGACCAGGCTGGCCTCGAACTCAGAAATCCACCTGCCTCTGCCTCCCAAGTGCTGGGATTAAAGGCGTGCGCCACCACTGCCCGGCTAAAGCTACATTTTAAAGTCACAGTATGTGATCTAGCATTGTGAAGGTCTCTTGTAGTTGCCAAGTAGGCAATATTAATTATAATTCTTGAAATTAATTGAAAGTAATTGTTATCATAATTATTTGTTAATTTCTTTACAAACATTCTTTGAATTCTACCCATTTTAAATAGTGATAAATTCACAGGTTTAGAGTATAAGATTAAGAAAAAAAAACCTTATAGACTTATTGCTTCATCCCCACCATGTGTTATGATCCGTGTGTGTGTGTGTGTGTGTGTGTACTGAAAAATCCTTTCACAGAGGCCACATGTCAGATATCCTGCATGTAAAATACTCACATTATAATTCATAACAGTCACAAAATTAGTTATGAAGTAGCAATGAAAATAATTTATGGTTGGGGGTCGGTTACTACAGCATGAGGAATCGCAGCATAAGGATCGCAGCATTAGGAAAGCTGAGAACCACTGGTCTATAGTGTTTCAGCTTCTTTTAGGGTCTCATGTGGCAGTTACTTTCTTATAAGTGAGCTGAGATTTTGACGCCTGTAGTACTGACTTGTGCTTTGCTTTCTGTAATAACAGGATAATTCTACTTCCTCTCCTAATTCCTAACTTCTGCGTATGAAATTACCATGGTCTGTGTGTCCTTGTGCAGACTTCTCCTTTTGTTAGCAATGTTTTCAGGAGAAGCATCTCTGTGCTTTCTCACACACTTGTTTCTCAGGTGCCCTGTGTAGCAGCTTTCCTTCTGGTGTTATCTGGTGTGCTGACTGATTGGTGACACCATGTGAACACCACAGTTTGTGACTATTGCTTTGCTAGCCTTAGACATTAGGTGCCAAGTAATTATTTACTCAGTGTGGTGAGGCCAATACAAAACCATAAAAGTTCCTTTGGATTTGTGTTGCTATTCCTTCAAGTAGTTAATAGGCTTATCTTGTTAATTACAAACTACAGTTAGTTGAATTTATGCTATACTAAAATAATCTGCATAGTTCACAATAAAGACTAACCGTTGCCTGATTATCGTGTGGCAAGCTGTTCTAGCTAGTTTCTAGCAGCCTTATGAGGCATAGTAATAAGTAAGAGCTAATGTGTGGCTCTCTCAACAGTTATGAGGGCTGGCTTCACAACAGTGTAATATCTCCTGAGCTGATGTCCTCACACTCTGTAGAGAAAGAATAGAGGTATGGAGGGCTTGCACTGCTGTCTGTGATATATTTTCCTGCTGCTTCTTTTTAGTTGTTTCTACCTCATTGCTTTACAAAGGTGGACTGAAGGGACTAAAACTGAAGTTTTACTCAGTAGCTCAGATTCACTGGCAGAATTACACTCCATAATACAGTTCTCAGCAGAATCCAGTTTACTCAGTGCTGTATTAAAAGGTGGCTTCCAAGCACTATGTTGACATGTGTAGCTTGAAGACACACGATCAACACCTCCACATCTTTATGTTGAACAGCACACACTAAAGAACATGAGCTACTCAATGAGTTCCCAGTGCAGGTTAAATTGATGTCAGTGTTGCAGGAACTATTGTCTGATTCTTTGAAAACTGGTCAAATAGATCAAATATCAGGAATATCACATTTTTAACCAGACATTGGCATGTGGTTATATAGGTATTCACAAGTGCACGTGCTTTTGTGTATGTTCATGTGTGTGTTTGTGTATATGTGTGTATACTAATACTGGGTTTGTTTGTTTGTTTGTTTTGAGACAAGATCTCACTGTGTAGCCTTGATTGGCCTGCGAGGTATTACAGAGAGGCTTTCATCAAACTCAAAGAAATCTGCCTGGCTCTGCCTCCTGAGTGCTAGAATTAAAGGCATGTGCTACCACAACTGGCCTTAGTCATTAGTTTTTGAAGCTGAATGATTTTAGTTTGAGGGCTTAGACTAACTTTTTTTTTTTTTTTGGTTATTAGAGACAGGGTTTCTCTGTATAACCCTGGCTGTCCTGGAACTCACTCTGTAGACCAGGCTGGCCTTGAACTCAGAAATCCTCCTGCCTCTGCCTCCCAAGTGCTGGGATTAAAGGCGTGCACCACCACTGCCCGGCTAGACTAACTTAAATAGATATTTATTCTTAAAAATTTATCTCCTATTTATGCTTTTTTATCTTTAGGAGTTCCATTGTTTTTGGCCTAGAGCATAGCATTCTGATTATTATGAAGGGCTAGAGTCTCTTTATTGGTGTAATTAATAATTTTAGGAAATATGAAATAATGAAATGATTAAAAAAGAATCTGTGAACTATATATTCAACATGTGGACCTTGTACCTGGAACTTACATCTTTTCCTTTTTTGTTTTCGGTGTTTTAACTACAAAGTGACTAGCTTCTTTGCAATAGTTCAACTCTTTGAATTTGCATGTGTGTATGTATATGTGTGTGTGTGTGTGTGTGTGTGTGTGTGTGCACATACAAATATGAATCAAAATTTACAGTATGAGGTTAATTTTTATACCTAGTGGTTTGTTCTTCCTTGTCTAGAAGGTGCTTGCTGTCTTTGGGCTAGTGAGGCTATATCCTTTAGACTGTACTCAGGTAGTAACAGTCTCAGGACATTGTCTACACATATTATACCAATAATGAAATGAGGAATGGACTTTGAGCTCAGATCTGATCTCCACCCAAGCTAGTGTCTGCTTTTTATTCCTATTGAAAGCACAATGAGTTTTATGTGCAGGGACTGGGGTCGGGGAGTAACAGTTGACACCTTTGGTGATTTTGGAAGGCTGGCCCTGTTCAGGTGCTCTGACTCTGGAAGCCTGAGGTTCACATGTTCAGGTTAGGTCACACAGTGAGCTCACTGGGCAGGTGCATCCGCATTGTCCCTCACTGCATGGCTATTTGTCTGTGCTCTTGTTGGCATGGCTCTCTCAGGTGTATGACTTTTCTTCTGCACGTGCTCTCATTGTGTCCCCACATGGCCAAGTAGTCCAGTGCTGGGTTTGTAAAGGGCAAATGAGGAATGAATGTGTATGGAGCTGTTCTCTCTGGTAGCATAAAGATACCTCCTTCTCACCCCCATCTATTACTTTTCCATAGCAGCTAGCTGCAATGCCTGGCTATTTCTCTTTGTTGCCTTTTCTAGATTGCTATAACCTGGGGCTTGAACAATTATCTAGATACTTTGTTTCCTTTCTAGACCTTAGGGTCGTCCTCCTAAATTCATGATGACTGCATCAATCTGTGTTCTTACTCCTGTAGGTCCTCTCTAATTTTTTTAAATCAATCTGTGTTCTTACTCCTGTAGGTCCTCTCTAATTTTTTTAGATTGGCTATTTTATTTATTTACATTTCAAATGTTATCCCCTTTCACGGTTTCCCCTCTGCAAATCCCCTATCCCATCCCCCTTACCTTGCTTTTATGAGGATACTCCCATTCGCATCTACCCACTCCCATCTCACCCCCACCCCCCAGCATTCCTCTACACTGGGGCATCAAGCCTTCACAGGACCAAGGTCCTCCCCTCCCATTGATGCCAGATAAGGCCCCTTCAACTACTTCAGTCTTTCCCCTAACTCCTCCATTGGGTCCCTGTGCTCAGTTTGCTGGATGTCATCCACATCTATATTGGTCAGGATCTGACAGAGCCTCTCAGGAGACAGCTGTATCAGGCTCCTGTCAGCAAGCACTTCTTGGCATCAGCAATACTGTCTGGGTTTGGTGTCTGCCTGTGGGATGGATCCTCAGGTGGGGCAGTCTCTGGATGGCCTTTCCTTCAGTCTCTGCTCTACTCTTTGCCCCTGTATTTCCTTTAGACAGGAACAATTCCAGAGGTTAGGGATGGGTGGGTGGCCCCATCCCTAACCTCTGGATATGGTCTCACCAGGTTCTCCCTCCCTTTGTTGGGTATCTCAGCTAATGTCATTCCCGTGGGGTCCTGGGAAGCTTTTGCTTTCCTGGCATCTGGGGCTTTCTAGTTGCTACCCCCCAGTAACCCATTTCCCATTGCTATACACTTCTTTTTAATTTCTTGACCCTCTGTATATCTTCTTCATCTTTTCCCATACCTGATTCTATCCCTCTTTTCCCCTGCCCCTCCCCTCTTCCTCCCAAGTCCCTCCCTCAACTTCCCTTGACTATTTTGTTCCCACTTCTAAAAAGGACTGGATCCACTCTTTGGTCTTCCTTCCTCTTGAGCTTCATGTGGTTCGTGAGTTGTATCCTGGGTATTCCACGCTCTTTGCCTAATATCCACTTTTCAGTAAGTACATACCATGTGTGTTCTTTTGTAACTGGGTTACCTCACTCAGGATGATATTTTCTAGACCCACTTGCCTGCGAATTTCATGAAGTCATTTTTTTTTAAAAGATTAGTAGTACTCCATTGTATAAATGTGTCACATATTCTGTATTCATTCTTCTGTTGAGGGACATCTGGGTTCTTTCCAGCTTCTGGCTATTATAAATATAACTGCTGTGAACATAGTGGAGCATGTGTCCTTATTTCATGTTGGAACATTTTCTGGGTATATGCCCAGGAGTGGTATAGCTGGGTCCTCTGGTAGTACTATGTCCAATTTTCTGAGGAACCGCCAAACTGATTTCCAGAGTGGTTTTACCAGCTTGCTATCTCACATACATCAAAGGATTGTTCCTCTTTCTCCACAACCTTGCCAGCATCTGCTGTCACCTGAGTTTTTGATCTTAGCCATTCTGACTGGTGTGAGGTGGAATCTCAGGGTTGTTTTGATTTGCATTTCCCTGATGACTAAGGATGTTGAACATTTCTTTAGGTGCTTCTCAGCCATTCCATATTCCTCTGTTGAAAATTCTTGGTTTAGCTCTATACCCCATTTTTTAATAGGGTTATTTGGTTCTCTGGAGTCTAATTTCTTGAGTTCTTTGTATATTTTGGATATTAGCCCTCTGTTGGATGTAGGATTGGTAAAGATTTTTTCTCAATCTGTTGTGCCATTTTGTCCTATTAACAGTGTCCTTTGCCTTACAGAAGCTTTGCAATTTTATGAGGTCTCATTTGTCCATTCTTGATCTTAGAGCATAAGCCATTGGTGTTCTGTTCAGGACGTTATCCCCTGTGCCCATGTGTTCAAGACTCTTCCACACTTTCTTTTTTTTTGTTTTTTTGTTTTTTCAAGACAGGGTTTCTCTGTGTAGCCCTGGCTGTCCTGGAACTCACTTTGTAGACCAGGATGGCCTTGAACTCAGAAATCCGCCTGCCT
Organism: Mastomys coucha; assembly: GCF_008632895.1. NCBI lineage: Eukaryota > Metazoa > Chordata > Mammalia > Rodentia > Muridae > Mastomys > Mastomys coucha. Next base: position 2,641,153 of record NW_022196891.1, read on the forward strand.
CTGCCTCCCAAGTGCTGGGATTAAAGGAGTGCGCCACCACTGCCCTGCTCTTCCCCACTTTCTTTTCTTTTAGTTTCAGCGTATCTAGTTTTATGTGGAGATCCTTGATCTACTTGGACTTGATTTTTGTACAAGGAGATAAGAATGGATCGATTTGCATTTATCTACATGCTGACCACCAGTTGAGCCAGCACCATTTGTTGAAAATGCTGTCTTTTTTCCACTGGATGGTTTTTTAGCTCCTTTGTCAAAGATCAAGTGACCATAGGTGTGTGTGGATTCATTTCCAGGTCTTCAATACTATTCCATTGATCTACCTGTTTATACCAATGCTACACAGTTTTCATCACAATTGCTCTGTAGTACAGCTTGAGGTCAGGGATTGTGATTCCCCCAGAAATTCTTTTATTGTTGAGAATAGTTTTCACTATTCTAGGTGTTTTGTTATTCCAAATGAATTTGAAAATTGCTCTTTCTAACTCTATGAAAAATTGAACTGGAATTTTGATGGGGATTGCATTAAATCTGTAGATTGCTTTCGGCAAGATGGCCATTTTTACTATGTTAATCCTGCTAATCCATGTCCATCAAAGATCTTTCCATCTTCTGAGATTTTCTTCTATTTCTTTCTTCAGAGACTTGTAGTTCTTGTCATATGGATCTTTCATTTGCTTAGTTAGAGTCACACTAATATATTTTATATTATTTGTGACTATTGTGAAGGGTGTTGTTTCTCTAGTTTTTTTTCTCAACCTGTTTATCCTTTGAGTAAAGGCCACTGATTTGTTTGTGTTAATTTTATATCCAGCCACTTTGCTGAAGTTGTTTATCAGTTAGGAGTTCTATGGTGGAATTTTTGGGGTCACTTCAGTAAACTATCATATCATCTGCAAATAGTGATAGTTTGACTTCTTCCTTTCCAATTTTTAATCTCTTTGACCTCTTTTTGTTGACTAATTGCTCTGGCTAGGACTTTGAGTACTATATTGAATAGATAAAGAGGGCAGCCTCGCCTAGTCCCTGATTTTAGTGGGATTGTTTCAAGTTTCTCTCCGTTTAGTTTGATGTTGGCTACTTGTTTGCTGTATATTGCTTTTACTATGTTTAGGGATGGGCTTTGAAGTCCTGATCTTTCCAAAACTTTTATCATGAAGGGGTGTTGGATTTTGTCAAATGTTTTCTCAGCATCTAATAAGATGATCATATGGTTTTTTTCTTCACGTTTGTTTACATAGTGGATTTTGTTGATTGATTTTCATATATCAAACCATCCCTTCATCCCTGGTATGAAGCCTATTTGATAGTAGTGAATGATCCTTTTGATGTGTTCTTGGATTCGGTTTGCAAGAATTTTATTGAGTATTTTTTCACCAATATTAATAAAGGAAATTAGTCTGAAGTTCTGTTTCTTTGTAAGGTCTTTGTGTGGTATCAGTGTAACTGTGGCTTCATAAAACGAATTGTGTAGTATTCCTTTTGTTTCTATTTTGTCGAATAGTTTGAAGAGTATTGGTATTAGGTCTTCTTTAAAGGTGTGATAAAATTCTGCACTAACCCATCTGCTTCTATTTCTCTAGGGGTTATGGAGCTGTTTAGATAGTTTATTTGATCCTGATTTAACTTTGGTACCTAGTATCAGATTTTCCAGTTTTGTTGAGTATAGGCTTTTATAGTAGGATCTGATCATTTTTGAATTTCCTCAGTTTCTGTTGTTATACCTCCCTTTTCATTTTTGATTTTGTTCATTTGGATACTGTCTCTGTGCCCTCTGTTTAATCTGGCTAAGGGTTTATCTGTCTTGTTGATTTTCTCAAAGAACCAACCAGCTCCTGATTTTTTTTGTTTCTTTGTATAGTTCTTTTTGTTTCTACTTTGTTGATTTCAGCCCTGAGTTTGATTATTTCCTACCATCTACTTCTTTTGGGTTTATTTGCTCCTTTTTGTTCCAGAGCTTTCAGATGAGCTGTTAAGCTGCTAGTATGTGCTCTCTCCGGGTTCTTTTTGTAGGCACTCAGAGCTATTTGTTTTCTTCTTAGCACTGCTTTCATTGTGTCCCATAAGTTTGGATATGTTGTGCCTTTATTTTCATTACATTTTAAAAAGCCTTTAATTTCTTTTTTTATTTCTTCCTTGACCAAGTTGTCATCGAGTAGTGGGTAGTTCAGCTTTCATGTGTGTGTGGGCTTTTTGTTGTTTTGTTGTTATTGAAGACTAGTCTTAGTCCATGGTGATCTAACAGGATGCATCGGATTGTTCCAATCTTCTTGTATCTGTTGAGGTCTGTTTTGTGACCAATTATCTTCTTTTGGAGAAGATAACATGAGGTGCTGGGAAGAAAATATATTCTTTTGTTTAGGATGAAATGTTACATAGACATCTGTTAAATAAATACATTTGGTTCATAACTCCTGTTAGTTTCACTATGTCTCTGTTTAGTCTCTGTTTCCGTGATCTGTCCATTGATGGGAGTGAGGTGTTGAAGTCTCCCACTACTATTGTGTGAGGTGCAATGTGTGCTTTGAGCTTTAATAAAGTTTGCTTTATGAATGTGGATGTCCTCTCATTTAGGGCATAGATGTTCAGAATTGAGAGTTTTTCTTGGTAGAGTTTTCCTTTGACCAGTATGAAGTGTCCTTCCTTATCTTTTTTGAAAACTTATGGTTGAAAGTTGATTTTATTCTATATTAGAATGGCTACTCCAGCTTGTTTCCTGGGACCATTTGCTTGGAAAATTGTTTTCCAGCCTTTTACTCTGTGGTAGTGTCTATCTATGTCACTGAGGTGGGTTTCCTGAAAGCAGCAAAATGCTGGGTCCTGTTTATATATCTAGTCTGTTAGTCTATGTCTTTTTATTGGGGGAATTGAGTCCATTGATGTTGAGATATTAAAGAATAGTGATTGTTACTTCCTGTTATTTTTGTTGTTAGAGTTGAAATTATGTTTGTGTGGCTATCTTCTTTTGGGTTTATTGAAAGATTACTTTCTTGCTTTTTCTAGGGTATAGTTCCCTCCGTGTATTGGGTTTTTTCCATCTCTTATACTTTGTAGGGCTGGATTAGTGGAAAGATATTGTGTAAATTTGGTTTTGTCAAGGATTATCTTGTTTTCTCCATCTATGGTTCTTGAGAGTTTTGCTGGGTATAGTTGTCTGGGCTGGCATTTGTGTTCTTTTAGGATCTGTATGAGATCTGCCCAGGATCTTCTAGCTTTCATAGTCTCTGGTGAGAAGTCTAGTATAATTCTAATAGGTCTGCCTTTATATGTTACTTGACCTTTTTACCTTACTGCTTTTGATATTTTTTCTTTGTTTTGTGCATTTGGTGTTTTGACTATTATGTTATGGGAGGAATTTCTTTTCTGGTTCAATCTATTTGGAATTCTGTAGGCTTCTTGTATGTTTATGGTCATCTATTTCTTTAGGTTAGAGAAATTTTCTTCTATAATTTTGTTGAAGATATTTACTCACCCTTTAATTGAGAATCTTCATTTTTTTCTATACCTATTATACTTAGGTTTCGTCTTCTCATTGTGTCCTGGATTTCTTGGATGTTTTGGGTTAGGATCTTTTTGAATTTTGAATTTTCTTTGACTGTTGTGTCAATGTTTTCTCTGGTATCTTATGCACTTGAGATCCTCTCTTCTATGTCTTGTAGTTTGTTGGTGATGATTGCATATATGAATGTTGATCTCTTTCCTAGGTTTTCTATCTCCAGGGTTGTCTCCCTTTGTGATTTCTTTATTGTTTGTATGTCCATTTTTATATCCTGGATGGTTTTGTTCAATTCCTTTACCTGTTTGGTTGTGTTTTACTGTAATGCTTTAAGGGATTTTTTGTGTTTCCTCTTTAAGGGCTTCTAGCTGTTTACCTGTGTTCTCCTGTATTTCCTTAAGGGAGTTATTTATGTCCTTCTCAAAGTCCTCTATCCTCATCATGAGACGTGATTTTAAATCATTGTCTTACTTTTCTGCTGTGTTGGGGTATCCTGGACTTGCCATGATGGGAGAACTGGGTTCTGATGATTCTAAGCAGCCTTGGTTTCTGTTGCTTATGTTCTTGCCTTTTCCTCTCACCATCTGGTTATCTGTGGTGTTAACTGCTTTTGCTGTCTCTGACTGTGGCTTGTTCCTCCTGTAAGCCTGTGTGTCAACACTCCTAGGAGACCAGTTTTCTCCCAGGAGGAGAATTTGGGTATGGAGAATTGTGGTACAAGGTCAGCTTAGGGTGCACATGGCTGCTCCTTGGTTCCTGTGTCCTGAAGGCTTCGGGTAAGTCCCTCTTGGGCTAGGTATTTGAGCAGAAGTAGTGCTTTTACCTATGTTCTCAGGTATTTCTGCACTCCTGGGAGACCAGCTCTCTCCTGGTAGGATTTGGATACAGATAGCTGTGTCACAGGGTCAGCTCCAGGCATAGATCTCTAATTTTTGTCTGTTTTCTCTCTATGTTTTTTGGATTTTCCTATTGCTTTTATTGCTTTTATATATCATAGCTGCTAATAATTTAGAATGGAGGGTAAATTTACATGCTTTATTTCTCATATGCCTCCAAATCATTGTACCTTTTAAAGGAAAGGAATATTAAAGTATTTAAATTCTAGATAAAATTTGCTTCATCTAAAACCAGTAGCTTAAAATGCTACTTTTATTAGGACACAATGAGACTGTCTCAAAAAAAGAAAAAAGAAAAAAAGACTAGCAACATGTGCACAAAAGACTTTTAATTAAGTTTATAGGTATTCTCTATTGTTAAGCAGAATTTATAAAATGATAATTAGCTTTGAGTTAATGCAATGTCACTGTGAAAGTTATGGGACCAGTACATTTCATACAGTTTTAGGAAAGAAATGATTACAGGTCAGGAAGCTGTGGGGATTACCAGACATGGTGCTGCTGAGGAAAAAGTTGACACAAGTAACGTCTGAGTACACTTAACAAGTTATATTCTGCTCATACTTTCCTAAAGCAGTGATGGGTCGGGGTGCTAGAACTAGGTCAGCTGATGTTCAGGATCCTTCCCAAAGCCTAGTGAACTTACAGAGTCTGTCCCCTTAGCCAGGGACATCATTTCCTAGACCACCCAAGGTTAGTGACTCATGCTAATCCACAAGTCTTTTAGTTTAAGTGCAGAATTTTTTGTGCTGTTTCAGCTGCTTTGACCAAGGCTTTTATCCATTCTGCTTGAATTTGAGCATACTATGCACATAAAAGGCTAGATTTGACTTCCCTAAAGAATAGAGGGTACCAAATGTCACACGGATGTTGCTGTAACCTTTCTGTGCCTAAGGAAGATGATTATCCACTGAGCAGCTGTCAACATGAGGAGATTGATAGTCCCATCCCAGGGAAGGTGGTGATAGCAGGGAAGCATGACAGATACAGGTTAGACTAGGACACAAATTCTGATAAAGACATGTAGCTCAGCTAGACTTGGGAGAAAGAGTTCTTGGCCTGAGAGTCCTGAGAGTAGGGAGAGAAATAGTTTAGAGTGTGTCACATTTTAGTAAATACATGAAATTCTATTAAGTCATCTGACATTTTTGATTTTCTTGTTATATTTTAACCCCATAGTGTTTAGAAGGAAATATTTTGAGAACTAAATATGCTTTTCTCATTGTATATGTTTTCAAGACATTTGCAAAAGATGACAATTTGAATAGATGGTTAGAATTCACATTTATATTTATATGTATTCCAGGTTTTGTTCATTCTGGCTCTAATCAGCCTTGTTACTCATTCATCTATTTATTTATTTGTGTGTATATGTGTATCTGTGTGCCTGTGTTAATATAGAGTCTAGAGATGTCATATTCTCTGGATTTAGAGTTACAGGTGTCTGTGAGCTACCATGTATGGGTACAGAAACTGAACTTATATATCTCTTGCAGGAACATCAAAGGAAGGCTTTTTAACCTCTGAGCCATCTCTTCAGGTTTTTTTTTTTTTTTTT
>NW_022196891.1:2647138-2652575 GCF_008632895.1 Mastomys coucha
ATATTTTAGACTGTAGTTATCTTTAACTGATCTGAAGGTCAAATCTATTCACATTGTTTGTGTAACTGCTCAACATGATGGGGATATGGACTAGGTCTAGAAGCAATCTTGCTGAGCCTTTCTTGAGTTTTAAAAATGAGAGGAGTAGGAGGCAGAAGGGGTGGCTTAGTGGTTAAGAACACTAGTTGCTCTTCCAGAGGACCTGGGTTCAATTCCCAGGTTCTACATGGAAGCTCACAAGTATCTGTAACTCCAGTCCTAGGGAGCCCAGCACACCCATGGTGTATAGACACATGTGTAGGCTGAACACTTACTCACATAAAATAAAAATAAAAGGTTTAAAACATTTCTTAAAACTGAGAAGGGTATATTGATATTAGTCAGGTATGTATTAGGTGATCTACTTCAGAGATGAAGAAACTGATGGATGGAGAGATGAAGTGACTTGTCTAAAGCCACTTGACTAGAAAAGTCATCTTATACATACTGTTTGCTGGTTTAATATATGTCACAGTAGCTTCTGCCAAACAGATTTATGATTCAGTTGTGAGGTCCTTGAGAAGTCCCTCCCATAACAAGAAGTGTAGACATTTCACACATAGGGTAGTTGCTTTTACTTTCAAGATTTTCAGAACATTGATTGATTGATTGATTGATTGTTCCTTTCTCACTGACTTCTAAAGTTTGATTTGATGTTTCTCAGTTATTCACTGGGTAATCACTGTTCTTCAGTTGGACAAGAGATTTGTGGTTGGAATGTGCAGAGCCATGATGTCAGGAATGAAGGTCCCACTGGCTGTCACCCTTTCTGTGGAATGTTTGCTTAGCTGATGGCCTCTCTATTTCTCTGGAGAGCATCCATCACTTGTTACTGTTTCCTTTTCATACCCTAGCTCTTGCTTGTTCTAGGGACTGCTTTTCTGTGTTCTAGTTAAGACACCATTTTCTTAAGAGTTAGGAGAATGTTCTTCCTTCCTTCCTGGTTTCCTGGTGATATCTAACTGTGGTCCAGGCCCTGGCCTGATGGGTGTGGTTAGTAGTGCAGGTTCCTGTTCACACCCTGGGCCTAGTACAGCTGTGGCCTGCCTGAAGCTCAATTTACTTTAACCTTGAAGTTGAAGGCAGGAGTTGAGTCTTCACTATGGAGTTTGTTAGAAATTAAACTCAGTATTCTATCTTCAGCTGTCCTCAGGGCCACACTTCCTTTCTATAACAATAACTTACACGTACTGGGAAAGGAAGCTGGACAAGAACGCTGAGATGTACCCGGGTGGCTTTTTCATTAATAGTTCCTGTGTGTGTAGATTGTGGGAAGGATGTGAGCTTTAATAGCAGCTATGTAGGTGGAGCACAGCTTCTTGGTTGGATGTCCAGCTTTTCTTCTCTGGGAACAGTGCTTTTCTCTTTGGATGAGGTGTCTGCACTGGTGGACTCACTTCTTTGTTTTGGTTCCAGGATATGGTCTGCTCACTGGAGAAGCTTGAGGTAGCCTTTGTGATCTTCTGGGTTGCCCCCTGCCCTGCCCCATGGCTGTTGCATGTTGGATTCACAGTCTGACTCTAGATGTTCCTGTTTGCACTGCGGTTCCCTTGAGACCATGCTGGCCGATCTTATCCTGTTCCTGTGCCCACTTCCTCCTGCTTCTAGCAGTAACAATTTTAGTCCAGAATGAGGAATGGAGCAAGGACAACTTGAAGTTTAATTATTTTCTCTTTGTCCAAAGGGAGCAGTGTTAGACTTCTGTTAAAATGAAACTTTTTTCTTCTAAGTAGTCTCCAAGGGAACTGTGTACTAGGAAGGCTGGAGGCAAACTGGTGTAGGCGGCTCAATTACCTGTGAGGTGGGCCGTTGACTCTCTCCTGCACAGTATCTGAGGGTAGTGAGTACTCAGGGAGGTTGTTTCAGTAAACAAGATGTAGCATTCTGTCCCTACAAGCCCCACATCCTTTTCCTTTACATCAGGAATTTGGCTGTCTTTGGAGTTTTCAGTTTTCATGGCGTAAATTCAAGGAAAGCTGAATTGCCAACTCAGACTTCTGTATTCGAGCCTTTGTGCACAGCATCATTTTGCTTCATATGTACAATGCAATTTGTCTTTAATGCAAGTATGACCTCAGCATAAATTTGGGAATTAGTGCATATAAACTACGAGTAATTCTATTTTGTAGCAATAGCAATAAAAATAGTAGCGGCATTTACTGATGGTTTTTCTGAGCTATGAAGGTGGGACTAGGTGCCATTCTAATAGTGCTATATAGACATGAAAACTGAGTCTCAGAAGAGATCAATGATCTGGTGGCGCTTGGATAAGAATCTGTGCCCTTGGGGCCCAGAGCCACATTCCCAGGACTCTGTTCTGCTTCTTCTGGGTTGGGGCAGGGGTTGGGGGGGGGGCTGGAATTTGGTAACAGAAAAGTACATCAGGTTGATCAAGGATAAAAAGTAAAATGTTCCTTCATTAATTTACTCATTCATTTTTGCAAAGTAAAACTAACTAAGTTAGGCAAAGGCTTAGAACTATGGTGTTACAACATCTGCTGTCAGAGAGCCAAGATATTTAACGTGGGCTAAATCTCCTCCCTTTCATTATAAATCAGCATTGTAATCCTGGAGGACATTTGGGTTTATCCAGTGCACTTTGTCTCTCCACCATGCATGTTCGTTTGTAGCCCTGGGATCCTGGCCTTGGTAGGAACTATTTAATGAGGAAGGCAGTGGATATCTGGATAATCATTTAGATAGACTTTGTTTTGTGCAAAGCATCTACATGAGGCAAAGCACAATCAATGTATAATTATCTCACTGAAATTAGCACACACTACATCTGCCTTCTGTCTAGCGCATGATTGTGTATTTCCTTTAAACTCTTGTGTTAGTTTGTTCATAATTCTCTTACTTGAGTGTTTTTATTTTTTTATGGGATTAAAACCACCTGTAGGAGAGACTAGTGACATCAGTAAGCCTAACAAGGTCACTATGCTCTTTGGAGCCCTGTGCTAGGTTACTTAGGCATGTTCTAGTGCAGTTTTTACAGTAGCAGGTTGTTTTGTGCCAAGTGTATATATACTTCATCTCTTTGTATTTGGACAGGAAGTGCTACTTTCATGGTGTTCCTGAGTTCCCAAAAGGGAACGTCTCATTTCTATGTATAGACAATAATTAACGGGAAAAATTAATCAAGTGTATTCTTTCTTTCTCCAGGTCGCATCACAGCGCATTAGCTCAGTAGACCTCTCCTGTTGTAGCCTTGAACATCTACCTGCCAACCTCTTTTACAGCCAAGACCTTACTCATCTCAATTTAAAACAGAACTTCCTAAGGCACAACCCCGCCCTCCCAGCTGCCAGAGGACTTGGTGAACTGCAAAGGTGAGCCTGCACAAGTGCTAGGATCCCTTGGAAGGGATGGGGGAACCAGACCAGTTGGGAATGGTCTCTTCACTATCTTGACAGGTGTAGTGTATATACGTTCTTCTCTTCAAAAGGCAATGGAACATGATTTTGCTTTATAGTAAGAACAGTATCAGCTAGTACTCCAAAATTTTCTCTAAGGTTTCTTACCTTTAAAATTATGGCCTGTAGTTATCCATTGGGTAGATTTACATAAGAGTAGTTCTTTTTAAAACAAACTTCATTCCTTACATTATCTGCAAATAGACTGAAAATTTCATGGTATTTAGTGTGTTTCTTCTAAGTTCAAAGGTCTATTTAGAATAAATTACTTGTTTTGAAATTTATGGATCAGTTTTTCCTCATGAAATCACATGTCTTAGAAATATAAGATCCAAGGTTTAAGTCCAAAACTCTGTGACGTCTGGATATCAGTATGTCCAGCTTGAGTCACGTGCATCAGCTAGGAGAGTCTGCCTCACTGTGACTAAGAATACCTCTCATGAAGATCTGAGTTTCCGTGTTCCTGCCTTTCCCACTTTGGAGCAGTGACCAGGTATGGTTCTGTGGGACATGAAGCCTCTGTGCCTATGCATGCAGAGACTACTGAAAGGAGGTAGTTGTGTTCAAGGAGCAGAGGAATTCGTACCTAGGTGGCCGATATGCTTAGAGAGAAAGCTATGCTGATCAGCCATTGTGATTATATGTCTGGTTTTTAATACCCAGAAAGAAGAATCCAACCACATTTTACTGTGAATAAGGTAGTATTTTTAACAGTTAACTTCAAAGTTAGTGTGCCTGTTTCTCAGTGTCATTGCCGCATTTCCGTCCATTTGTGTCCCTGTGGTTTGTTCTGATTTTCCGTCCATTTGTGTCCCTGTGGTTTGTTCTGATTTTCCTTCTCCCCCTCCACCATTCCCCCTAGACCCTGAGAGAGTATGCTAATTGTTTTTCCAAAAAGTTATGAATATTCTTCTTTAATTCTAAACCTAATTTTGACAAAAGGTATCTTAGGCTAGAAAGTAGCATTAGGAATCATGTAAACTAAGCCTGTATGAGGGACGCCATCTATAGAATATTAGGACAGATATGGGTCAGTGGTGATCTGAGGAGAAAGTTAGGTGCTGGGAATACAGAATGACTTGAAGGCATTTTCATTTATCTATGTAATGTTTACTTCTTTAAGAAGAAAAACTGTAGAGGTAAACATAGCAAAAAATGTTAATATTTAACAAAGGGGATTTTAAATGTCTGGTCAGCATTATTTTCTCTATTCTTGTACTTACATGTTCTATAGTAATCCAAAATTAAAACCAACATAAGATGTGTTTCTTATCCTTTACAGGAATATTCACAAGAGTATCTATAAAATAAGCGAATATCCAGATAGACCCAAATCCAGCAAGATGCAGGTCCTACCTTGCCTGTTGTTTCTTTCAGAGACTTCAAGTTGCCTGAGACACCTAATATTACCTCCACCTTGGCCCCACCCTGAGGACTCCTGAACTGTCTTTGAACATTCCCTATTCAGTCCTCCTTCTAGCCTTCCTGCATCCCATCTCTCCTCCTCTTCCTCCTTCCCTCCCTCCCTCCTCCTTCTCTCTACACACCCCCCTCTCTCACAGACACACAGACACACACACACACACACACACACACACACACACATACACACACACAGGTGCACATACACACAGGCACACACACAGGCGTGCACACAGGCACACACACATACAGGCACACACAGAGGTATGCACACAGGTCACACAGGCACACACACACAGGCACACACACAGGCGCACACACAGGCACACACACACTTCCCTTACTGCCCTGTACCATCCTGTCAGCTGCACCTGGGTTGGAATTCTTTGTGGAATGAGACTCATTGTTTCCCACCCCAGCTAGCCAGTTTCTTGTCTTTTCTTTCACACATTTCATGATTTTGTTTTATTTTGTGTTTTAAAAAACAAATACCTCTTGACAGCACACCTTAAGGAGCTAGAACAAAAAGAAGCAAATTCACCCAAGAGGAGTCGAAGACAGGA
>NW_022196891.1:2656765-2658068 GCF_008632895.1 Mastomys coucha
AAAAAAAAAATTTAAAAAAAAAAAACAAAAAAACCCAAATACCTCTTCCTCATTAAAATAATGTTGTATGTAGAGTTTTAAAATTCTACTAATAAAAGGATTCAAATAAACAGATGCCTAAATTCCCAGTCCCCTCCTCTGCCTTGTGCCATTTGGATGTGTAGTGCTCCCTCTAGTCTTCCTAATCCTCTGCACATCCTGCCATGCTGGGCATTGTGTGTGGCGTACTGCCTTAAAACTCTCGCTCTTCTGTTGTCTCAAGCATTCTGGCTCCATGCTGCATGCACTGCTCTTTTCATAGTCTTTTGATATATGGTGATCGATGTCTGATCTAATTCACTGTTACCATGTCAGCATGGAGCTGTTGCTCCCAGCTAAGGAACTTAAGTGCTGGCTCAATAGTCACTTCCTCCTCTCATTTCATTCTTCTTCTGCAGCTCATGTAGGCTTCCTGACTGGAGCTTAGTTTTCTTCGTAACACCTTTTACTTGGAGACTGCTCCACGCTGGGAGCCAGTGTAGGTATTTGTGCCTTTTGTCTGCTACATCTTTGTCTGCAGGGCGTGTCAGTTTTACTTGAGAGGGATCCTTTGGCTTCTGTCTGAGTGATGTGTGCCAAGATGGAGTAGGGAAGAGGAGCGGAATCTCAAAGTTCACTACGTGGATTTCTGTCCAGTCTCCTTGTTTTGCAGAACAGTGTGTTTTGCTGTGCCAAATATCTTTGAAATAGTAATTCTCTGGTTTAGTTTCTTTGGGGAATAAACTCTTGCTCGAATTGGGTAGAAAATCTGGCATTTTTAACAGTTTTTTTTCTATCAATATGTAACAAAATTGTAGGATGGGTACAAACAGGTGCATGCAACCTGGTGGGTTCATACCAAATATGCATATTATATAACTACTACCCATATTGAGAAATAGACTGCTCACCGCACACAACACCTCTTTTTCTGTTCCCCCCACAACCCTATTGTTAACAAAAATCTCTGACATGGCTACTGACATTGACTCAGTCTTACCTGCTTATATAGGTGATATAAGTGGATCCATACGGTGAGTGCATGTTTCCAGTTTATTTTTACATTATATTTTTGTAAAAAGCAAAGCAGAGTATTCAGTCAGCTTAGTACTTATCTCAGGCCATGTAGACAAGGCAGTTCAAACTCGTCGGTGTAAGGTGGGAGGTTATTATTTTATATTATAAAAGCTGTTCTCTGTAGCTGTAAGGCAGAGCAGGTGTACCTAAGAGAGTTGGTCTGTGAGTTCTGAGGCACTGGGGAGGCTGCAGAGCACGTGTACCTAAG
>NW_022196891.1:2658087-2678400 GCF_008632895.1 Mastomys coucha
TGGTCTGTGAGTTCTGAGGCACTGGGGAGGCTGCAGAGCACGTGTACCTAAGAGAGTTGGTCTGTGAGGTCTGAGGCACTGGGGAGGCTGCTGTTACACCACCTTTCAGGAAACAAGCCAGGCGCAACTAAATCCTTCTTAAACACTCTACTGTGCAATACTTGTATGACATCTCGTTGTTCACATTTTCAGGTAAGAAGTAAATAGTCAAGCACAGGTGTACCACATACACACACAGGCACACATATTGATGCCAGGAATTAAAACTATAATGTTTATTTAAGAAAGCCAAATTTATACTGAAAAGATCACTAGTATACATTTTAAAATATAGTTTAGCAAGTCTGTTCATTATATATAGCTTGTTGTGTGTATATATATATGTACATATATACAACATAAAATTTAATACAGTATATGTTGCATATAAATATAATATAGTTATTATCTGTACATTTACATACGTTTTACATTCTGGTTATTCTCATACAAACTTGTATCAGTGAGCATTCCATCTTTTCTATAACTTCTTCTCATACATCCTGTCCCCTACAACTCCTTCTCATATATCCCTGCTTCTACAACTTCCTTCCTGTATTTTGAAGCCTTAGTTGGAGTGATATAGATGTCCTGTTTTGGAATGAGCACTCAACTATGACTTAGTCTCAGCACCTAGAGCAGCCATGAGATTACAATTCACCCAGTAATGCACAGTTTTAATGCTTGTGGAGTTTCGGATGTGTTGCCATATTTTCAATTTCCTAATTTTTTCTTTGTGTATAAAGGAAATTTATGACAGTAAATGAGCAGTGCATGCTTCACTGGGAATGTGTTTGCAAGGTAGCAAAGAGTAATTTATTTTCATATTTTAACTAAATCTTATGGAATTAAATTTTAACCTAGTATTAACACAAATACTGATTTCAGTATTTTAGGAAGAAGTTGTATATACAATAAAACAGATAAGAGTTCTCTTAAAGTACAGTGTATCTTATATTTTCATTTAAATATAAATATTCACCTTAAACAAAGGATCAGTTTTCAAAGAACATTTAAATAAGTATTTGCACCAGCATTCTGGATATGGGAAATGACCCAGGTCTGCGGTTTTTGAGGAGGGTGTCCTTGGACTCCCACTGCTTGTTTTCCTTTATGGGGACTGGGACTTTTCAGTGTCATATTCAGCATTTAGAGAGGAAAGCATCAGTCATTTTTGGTGGTTTTAATAGTTTCTTTCCTGATTCTGTGCCACTAGTAACTAATCCTATATTATTCATACCTTTCTTTTTTATTAGTAGACAGTACTTCACATAGCCAACCATATCTCCATTTAAGTGAACCAAGTAGTCTTAATATGTCATTGCTGTTTGTAATAGATAATTATGTTTAATTAAACATTTTTGAAGAGTCAATGAATGGGACAGGTTTTTGCTGATTTTGCATATTCAAGGACATTTAACTTTTCTCCTTGTATTTTAATTTTCCTGGTTCTAATATGGTAATTAATTGTATTAGCTTACTTGCACAGAACTGTATTGATGTTCAGATAGTTTACTGATATCTGATATACTTAGCTTTTTTATGTTTTGAATAATTTCTTAATTTAGCATTTATTGAAATTTCATGGGTTGGCTCATTGAAGGATCTAGAGTTTGAGTATAAGGAAGTCAAACTTAGTGTGTCTTGCAAGGGTCTCCTGATAGCAAGAGAAAAGCATCCAATCCATATTATTGCATACACGAGAGTCTTGACAGGAAAATGAAGACCTGAGAAGAGCAAAGCTCAGGAGTTATGTACTAGATTGAGCAAGGGGAATCAATGGTGGGAAAACAAGAGGAGGAATCCCAGAAGAGATAGACTGGCCTTAACAAGGTCTGTTTGTAGAGAACCCTTTCATCCTCAATCTTGTCCCAGTGCCAAATTCCTCTCCTTCCAGGTATATGGAGGACACCATTCATGCACATCTCTCTTGTTCTTCAGGAAAATTAAGGGGACTACAGGGCATCTTTATTATCAACTATTTTCCTTCAGTTCAGAACAATCCTTATGACACAGAATCCTTATGACACAGAATCCTTGTGACACAGAATCCTTATAACACAGAATCCTTATGACAGAGGCACATTTAGGGGTGACAGCCATTCCTCAAAGGATGGCAAGCAGAGTTCTTTCTCATGGTACCTGCAGCATTGGGAAGGCCCAGTGTGCAGAGTGCACTCAGGCAGTAATAGCTTGCATGTGCTCATTTCTCCTGGCTGCTTATATAGGTGGTTGTTTGTCCATTCTACTTCGAAGGTTTATAATTTAAACTTCTTGTTTTTTATTAGATATTTTCTTTATTTACATGTCACATGATTTCTCCTTTCCCAGTTTCCCCTCCAAAAAACAAACAAACAAACAGACACAAAAACAACAAGAACAAACCCCTGTTGCCTCCCCCCTCCCCATGCTTGCCACCCCATTCTCCCACTTACTGGCTCTGGAATTCCCCTACACTGGGGCACAGAATCTTCACAGGGCCAAGGGCCTCTTCTCCCATTGATGATTGACTTTGCAATCCTCTATTATATACATGCTGCCAGAACAGTCAGTCCCACCATGTATTGTCCTTGGTTGGTGGTTGAGTTCTTGGGAGCTCTGAGGGTACTAGTTAATTCATATTGTTGTTCGTCCTAAGAGGCTGCAAACCCTTTAGTTCCTTTGGTCCTTTCTCTAACTCCTTCATTGGGAAACCTGTACTCTGTTCAATGGATGGCAGTGAGCCTCTACATCTGTATTAGTCAGGTACTGTCAGAGCCTCTCAGGAGATAGCTATATTAGGCTGGCTTGTCCTTCCTTCAGTCTCTGCTCCATAGTTAATCTCTGCAACTCCTTCCATGGGTATTTTGTTCCCCCTTTTAAGAAGGAATTAAATGTGTACATTTTGGTCTTCCTTCTTCTTGAGTTTCTTGTGGTTTGTAGTTTGTTCTTCTTGTATTCTGAACTTCTGGGCTAATAACCATTTATCAGAGAGTGCATACCATGTGTGTTCTTTTGTGATTTAGTTACCTCACTCAGGATGATATTCTCCAGATCCATCCATTTCCCTAAGAATTTCATAAATTCATTGTTTTTAATAGCTGAGTAGTACTCCATTATGTAGATGTACCACAATTTCTGTATCCATTCCTCTGTTGAGGGACATCTGGGTTGTTTCCAGTTTCTGGCTATTATAAATAAGGCTGCTATGAACATGGTGGAGCATCTTCTGGGTATATGCCCAGGAGTGGTATAGCTGGGTCCTCAGGTAGAACTATGTCCAATTTTGGGAGGAACTGCCAAACTGATTTCCAGAGTGGATGTACCAGCTTGTGATAAAAACCGCATGGTATTGGTACAGTGACAGGCAGGTAGATAATGGAACAGAATTGAAGACCCAAAAATGAGCCCACACATCTGTGGCCACTTGATCTTTGACAAAGGAGCTAAAACCGTACAGCGGAAAAAAGACAGCATTTTCAACAGATGGTGCTGGCTCAATTGGCGGTTAGCATGTAGAAAAATGCAAATCGGTCCATTCCTATCTCCTTGTACAAAGCTCAAGTCCAAGTGGATCAGGGACCTCCACATCAAAGCAGATACATTGAAACTAATGGAAGAGAAAGTAGGGAAGAACCTCGAGCAAATAGACACAGGGGAAATTTTCCTGAAGAGGAGGCCAATAGCTTCTGCTCTAAGGTCAAGAATTAACAAATGGGACCTCATAAAATTGCAAAGCTTCTGTAAGGCAAAAGACACTGTCCATAGGACAAAATGGCAACCAACAAATTGGGAAAAGATCTTTACCAACCCTATATCTGATAGAGGGCTAATATCCAAGGTATACAAAGAACTCAAGAAGTTAGACTCCAGAGAACCAAATAACCCCATTAAAAAATGGGGTACAGAGCTAAACAAAGAACACCGAATGGCTGAGAAGCACCTAAAGAAATGTTCGACATCCTTAGTCATCAGGGAAATGCAAATCAAAACAACTCTGAAATTCCACCTCACACCAGTCAGATTGGCTAGGATAAAAAACTCAGGTGACAGCAGATACTGGAGAGGTTTTGGAGAAAGAGGAATACTAATTTAAACTTCTTTACCTATGACAATGATCTTTTCATTTAATAGATAAACCTATGTTAGTACATTCTTGAAAATGTAAGATCACACTTAAATCATTTAATTCTATATATGCAAATGTACTTTGTTTACTGGATGTTATTAAACATGTTTCATTTGTCTTGATCAGCCTTTGTTACCTCTCTACCAGCCATAAGTAAGGACTGGAGATGTTGGCTCCCGCTCTGCCCTTTGGTAGACTGGTTCAGGACTGGAGATGTTGGCTCCCGCTCTGCCCTTTGGTAGACTGGTTCAGGGCTGGAGATGTTGGCTCCTGCTCTGCCCGTTGGTAGACTGGTTCAGGAAAGCAAAGCTAGCACCTGTACTTATGTAGCCCTGCCTGGTTTCAAGAGTGGGGTTACTTTTACAGGAAGAATACTAACTTTTGTCTTAAGGTATTTTTGTTGTCGTTGTTTAAGAATTTCACATATGTATCCATTGTGCTTTAATTAAACCTATCCTTCCACCTCCCCTCTAGTTCCTCTCCAAACTCCCCTGTCCCTCTTTTCCTCCTTATTTAATCTGGTCCATTACCTCCTCCCTTTTGTTGAAAATAGGTTCTTTTCTCATATACAATATCCTGATCATATTTTCCAAGTTCCTCCCCACTTCTAAACTTCATAAACTATTTTTCCTCCTCTCTTTAAAAATGAACAGGCTACTAACAACCAAGTACAACAAAAGAAAATTTAATAAGATAAAACAGACAAATACAATAAAAGGTCGAAGTTGGACAAAGCAAACCAACAGAAGGAAAGAGCGCAAAAGAAGGCACAAGACTCAGAGACACACTCATCCACACACTCAGGAGTCCAACGAAAATACTAAACTGAAAGCCCTAATGCGTAGAGAGGGCCTGTCTCTGCGTTCATGTTTGCTTTGCTCATTGGAGGCGTTGTTCTTCTGGTGTCCCCCATCTCCTGGCTCTCACACTCTTTCCGCTTACCTTTCCTGATCTCTGAAGAGAGAGGTTTGATGGAGACTCATGGCAGGTGAGGACATGATTGCTCCTAGGTTTGGTTGAGGACAAGGTTTATTGGGCATATGAAGGAGAGCACAGCCAGAGGCACCTGGAAGGGTCTAGATTCAACATAGCCAGCAGATTGAACCAGGTCATGATGGGAGGTAAACAGAGAGGGGGACAAGCTGGCCAAGAGATCAGAAGTGAGCCAGGCACTATTTTTTAAAGACCAGCAGTATTCAGTTTTACTCTAGGTCTCTGTGATATCTAGTTTCTGCTTCTTGGTCACACAACAGTTTTGAGTATGGGTTCTAGCTTGTGGAGTGAGCCTTATGTCAAACAGACAGTGGTGGTTATTCCTACTAGCTCTGTCACCTTTGCCCTAGCATAGCTTGCAGGCAGAAAAGTATTGTGGGTCACAAGGTTTGTAGCTGAGTTGGTGTTTGTTTTCCTTTGATGTCCTGCAGAATGCCTTCCTATACCAAGGACACTAGACTATAGGGACCACCTTGTACTCTGTGCTATGAGGTGTGTGGGTGTTGTCTTCACCAGTGGCACCTTACTCTTAGTTTGTAGAGAGCAGCCTATTGTCTTGGCAAGAGCCTGAGTTGTTTGGGGATTTCCATTAGACACACCCTTTAGCCACTAACTAAATTGGCTCTATTTAATGTAACCCAGAACCAGTAGTGACAAGAGATGGATGGCCAAGTTGGGACTCTGTCTTTCCCACTATTTAGAGACTTTATTAGGATTGCCTTTATATAATGTGGTCTGTTTTAAAAGCCACAGAGTATGTGCATGAGTGTAGAATAATCTACTGGAGCATTTGTAGCTTCTCTAGGGCCATTCCTATGGAAAAAAAAACCTAACCCTCCATCCCACAGCAGCCATCAATTGCTAGGAACTCTTCAGATAGGGGTGGAGCTTCATTACAGCCTCATCAGTGCAGGGACATGGGCTAGCATGTACAGATCTGCTGCTGAGTCACAGCCACTGTAAGCTCATGGGTACAACTGTACTGTCATCTTTTTTTTTTTTTTTATTGAATATTTTCTTTATTTACTCTTCAATTGTTATCCCCTTTCCTGGTTTCCCTCCCTCCTGGAAACACCCTATTACATCCCCCACCCTGCTTCTATGAGGGTGTTCTCCACCCACCCATGCACTCTCACCTCCCCACCCTCTCCCACCTCCCCACCCTCAATTCCCTACACTGGAGCATCTATTGAGCCTTCATAGGACCAAGGACCTCTCCTTCCATTGGTGCATGACAAGGCCATCCTCTGCTAAATATGTAGCTGGAGCCATGTGTACTCCTTTGTTGATGGCTTAGTTCCTGGAAGTTCTGTGAGGGTCTGGTTGGTTGATATTGTTGTTGTTCTTATGGGGTTGTAAACCCCTTCAACTACTTCAGTCCCTTCTCTAACTCCTCTATTAGGGACCCCACGCTCAGTCCAATGGTTAGTTGCGAATATCCGCCTCTGTATTTATAAGACTCTGGCAGGGCCTCTCAGGAGACAGCCATACCAGGCTCCTGTCCGCATGCAGTTCTTGGCATCCACAACAGTGTCTGGGTTAGGTAACTGTATATGGGATGAATCCCTAGGTGGGACAGTCTCTGGGTGGCCTTTCCTTCAGTCTCTGCTCTGCACTTTGTCTCCATATTTGCTCCTGTGAGTATTATGTTCTCCTTCTAAGAAGGACCGAAGCACCTACACATTGATCTTCCTTCTTATGGAGTTTCATGTGGTCTGTGAATTATATCCTTGTTATTCGTAACTTTTGGGCTTGTATCTGCTCATCAGTGAGTGTATACCATGTGTTTTCTTTTGCGATTTGGTTACCTCAGGATATTTTCTAGGTCTATCTATTTGCCTAAGAATTTCATGAATTCATCGTTTTTAACAGCTGAGTAAATGTACCACATTTTCTGTATCCATTCCTCTGTTGAAGGACATCTGGGTTCTTTCCAGCTCCTGGCTATTATAAACAAGGCTGCTATGAACATAGTGGAACATGTGTCCTTATTACATGTTGGAGCATCTTCTGGGTATATGCCCAGGAGTGACTATACTGTCATGTTAAATAGTACTTTTCTGCAAATGTCCACTCGCTCTGGCTCTTGCAATCTTTTCACCTAGTATTCTTCGATGATCCTTGAGCCTCAGTGCAAGGGCTGTGATGCAGGTTATCTACTTATAGCTGAGTTCTCCACAGTCGCCTTTCCTCTGCATATTGGCGAGCTGTGGGTCTCTGTGTTAACATCATCCACTGCAAAAACAACTGCTGAGTTAATCTGTGTGTATAAAGATAAGAACTTAGGGAGTAGTTAATTAATATGTCCATTTAGCAGAATAATAGTACTAGACCAGAATGCGTTTTTTTAACAACGCAAGGGATCACACTCCTGAAAGCAACCTGCGAACATGACTTTCCTAAAGCCAGTATAGCCATGGTTTTGCTCTCATTTTCCCCAAGATCACTGGCTAGCTTAATCATGTTGCACTTACTTAAACTTAAACTTTACATTATAATGTTGTGAAATGTGTTTCTTCTGGGATGTCTAATGATTTCAAATTAAACTCCCATTGACACAGCAATTTCAGACAACTAGGACTACAAAACCAAAGCTTCTTCCCACAATAGGTAAGATAGGTAGTCTTGTGGTTCCTCGTCTACATGGGCATAATTATAGAAGGTGATTGATTGTCATGCTTTTGTACCCGGAAAAGACTTTTGGAACTGCAGTTCTTCAGGAAATTGTGGCAGGAGAGTCAGAAACTGGGAAGACCATTCCAGAAATTACCATATAAAAGGTGACAGCAGCAGAAATTGCTGAATCCATCTCCCATCTCTCCCTATGTTTCATTGAGCCTGGAGATAACCTGAAAAGTACACACACAATCCTGAGAGAGTCAGGTACTGTGTCGACTCGTAAAAATGTTCATCTCCATGCTGTACCATCTCGGAGCCAGGCCACAGAGAAGATAGGGCGCCTTCAGGTTCTTCTGTATCTCCTCCCATGTGTCTCTCTACAGTTCATGTGCATTGTACAGAGGCACAAGCACATGGAAACCATGCTTACTTTCCAGACTTGATCCACACCTGTAAGAATTGAGGCCATTAGTACTTGGCTACTACCAAAAGATTTCAATTTATTCATGTCATTTTGTTATTTATTTTAGTGTTTGATATCATTAGAAATTTGTATTATAGGTGACATGAAGCTCACATGATTATTAACAAATTATTTTTACTGTAAATAACACTGAAACCATGCACACATAGAAGACGAGTATACCATCAGATATCTAGTCAACATTTCTTTCAGTAGTGATTTGTTCTTGTTGTTTGTTGCTCCTGTTTGAGTGTAATTATTTATTCCCTGGCAGTTTCACAGAATCCTAGGAAATAGTTTGTAAAAGACTTCCTGTTTTAAAAGTGTAGAAATAGTAATATAACCTTAACTTTTGTGCATTTGATTACCTTTAATTTTCATCTTAGAGACCTATAGTGTAACTCTCTCTCATAAAGGAGACATTTGAGCTCATGACCTTTGTTACTTACTCTTTGTTCTATTTATCCACTTTGGGCTCAAATTCCTAAAAGGTAGAAATCAGGTTCCCCCAGAAATGGTTACCATTGTGAGGGAGACATGAGAGAATGTAGTGTGACCTGCTGTTAGTCACCACTTCTTGTTATTAAATACATTGTGAGTAAGCACATGAGAGAATGTAGTGGGACCTGCTCCTAGTCACCATTCTTGTTATTCATACAAATTTCTTTGTAACAGGCTTTTGCGGCAACTTGTAGAAAGAAGTGAAACTGGTAATTCGTCACTTCTCTTTGGTTGAAGGTTTAATGAAAGAAAAAAAACTGCATAATGAGACCACTCAGGAAACATAACATTCATAACCAAGAATTGGTAGTAGGAAAAAGAGAAAACAAGTTTTAAATGGACAGCATGATTTTTTTTTCATTTTATTTTTTGTTTTATGTACATTGATGTTTTGCCTGCATGCATATCTATATGAGGATATTGGATCCTCTGGAACTAGAGTTACATACAGTTGTAAACGGCCATGTAGGTGCTGGGAATTGAACTCCGTTCCTCTTTAAGTGGTACTCTTAACAATTGAGCTATCTCTCCAAGCCCCATAATGTTTTTTTCTAAAGGAAAAAAACAAAAGACCAAGACAAAGCAACCCCCTCTGCCAGTCTCTGAAATACTGCCCACTCCGTTGCCACTCCCTCAGGAGATGAGATGGTGGCCTGCTGCCTTCCACTCCCTCAGGAGATGGTGCCCTGCTGCCTTACCGCTTTGCAGGTCAGGTCTGGCTTCTGCCCTACCTGCCCTTGAAAGCGTGTTTACAAAGATGTCTTGTAGAGTTTGGTTATGTCCAGTTCTATGTGCTCATTTCCTTCTTTGATTTATTAACACTGCTTATGCTTACTTGCTTGTTACACCTCTGTAATACATTAGAAAATTTCTAAATTGACTCTATGTGTAAATTTCTTGACCGTAGAGGTGGAATGTCTGCTTTTATTCTGTTTCCTCTTCATGTTTAGCCTAGAGCTGAATGGAGGGTGGAGAAGGACAGACACAAGGATGGTGCGATTCAGTTCAGTCCTTGGTTTTTTCCATCACCAGGGAGAACAGAAGGTGATCCTAAGACTTATAGATGAAGGTTTGCAAAGTGCTTTGAGCAGTGGCATTCATCTGTAGGTCTTAAGGAATAGGTCGTACGTCTCTTAAGATGCCTTTTGGTTGATCAATGATGTGATACCTAAAGATCAACTTTAGTGAACCTTAGGTGTGTATGTTAGAGTGGGTGGGGTAAAATAAAACAAGGTGAAAGTTTCTGTTGGGTGGAAGGAAGGAATTTAAGACTTGGAAGACTTAGAAAAAAGCAGTGAAATGAGTTACCAGTAAATGTGAAACTGGCATTCACTGCTCTGGAGAGAGTGGGGAGTGTGCTGGGAGACAGAGAAGCTTCATGTACAATCATGGTGCCATATAACAGTAAATGTGGAGAGATGAGAATGAACTCCCAATTCTGTCTGCAGTTCAGGTCCCTTTCTTGAAAAGTCTTCAATCTGTATTTTTGGTCCCCATGGGATGGGAAACAAATGACCCTATTTCCTGCCTTTTCTTGGGGGCACTTTTCACATTCCAGTGAAAGAAAGTTGTCAAAGTACTTACGCTTGCTACACTTTAACATTGTTAGGCTTTATTTAAGAAGCAATACAACTTTTATTTTGAGTAATTTCTGGAAACTCATTTTTGTGGTGAGAATGCTCTTAGCAAACTGGAATAAGAAGTGGCCTGCTGATGTGCCAGACTATCTCTGCAGTACTTAGGACGCTCCAGCCTTGTGGGATGCACTCTTGCATGTGAAGATAGGTGGTAAAGGTTGGAGATAACCACTGAAGAGAGGGGTCATCCATGTGAAAGAAGAAGGTAGCCTGTGCAGAGTGCTCTGGGACAAACAGAGATTTCCAGCACTGGGTTTGAGGCTTGCCAGTTGATTCAGGAATTTCATAGAATGTATGGACTCTTTCTCTCCAGTTAGCTGTTACCAGACTGCAAGTTGTTGCACACCTGAGCTTTGCAGACGCAGTTGGAATCCTCTTGGGGCACTTTCTCTTTCTGAGGCTTCCCATTTCCCCCTTGAGCTCTGGATCAAAGGAGAGCCTTGAGATGGCTTAGGGCTCAGACCTCCTTTCAGCTTTCTCTGCTTCCTGAGCTCTGACAATCATGCTCTGTTTGTTTTTTTCTCAGACAGCATTTTCTAAAGAGGAACTCAACGGAAAACAAAAAAATTGTATTACTCAGTCTGTGTTAACTTTATCCAAATTACTTCTTGGAGTCAGCTAAGATGCTTTTTAATATTTATCCCACTTATAGATAATATGTGGGGAATAATAGTGACTTTAGAAGCTTCTGGTAGATTCTAATTTAGCCTTTTTATTCTGCTCAACTCCATTTTCCTGTTGTTTTTATTACACTCTTTGTGCTGTATTCTCCAGGCATTAGCCAGATTATAAGATTCTAGTACTACACAGTGTTTGTAGGAATTTGCTGTTCTAAGTGGCAATCAGCTACTCATTGCCTATCTCCTAGGTGACAAGGATGGCCAGCAGATGCTCTATTTTATGGCACTAAGTAATGAATGCCTTTGTTTTGAGACTGGGGGACATCCTTAGCATCATTACTGATGGCTATGAAATGTGTCCTTTTGGTGGGCAGTATATGCACACTTTTGGAGCAGACAGCTTCTTTGTCTGTCCTTCTCCTGTCACACATACACATCTAACTCCTAATGTTCACACAGGACTTGTGTGACTTTTGTAAGCTAAAGCCCTAGGAGAGTTAGTTTGTTTCCCAAGTGACTGGTTTTGATGCGGTTCACCATATGCTGCTCAGGTGGAGCTTTGAATGGGAGGGTCCTATGATGACACTTGCCCAGCAGGGTATCCACAGTGGCCTGTGTAAAAAACAGGACAAGTCCTCTCTTTCTGGGGGTGTTTGGACTTATAATGAACAATACACAAAACAACTAGAGAAAGCATAGCTTTGCTTATGTCCTAAATTTAACCCTCTCCTCCCATGGGAGGGATGATAGGCAGGGGAGGTGTGATTTTCTGTGATAAATATGAATCATATATCCTGGTATTTTGTTGATTTAGTCTGAAGTTTTTCTAGGTAAACACTACTGTCTTTCTGTTGAGATGCTCTGTGGTTAGGCATTAATCAGTCCTTACCAACATAGGAATTCATTTGCTATGCAAATTTAACCTGCTTAGTATGTCCCAAGTATACTCCGTAGTTTATAGCTTCTAAGTCAGTGCTTCTCAAAATAAGGTTCATAAAACACTCACACTGGCATTTACTGGGATCACTGGAGCCTTCAGTTAGACTGGAGAGTCACAGAGCCAGAGTCTATGGTATTGTTCTCTTTAGTCACCAGCTGCATTATTGACTTCTCAGAGAGCCAGGTCTTCTGTTTCCTCCTTGGGTACTTCCTGACTTTGAAATCCTGTTCTCTTTCTTGAAATCTATATGTCGTGTTATCTTGATCTGTTTCCTTTCTAGAATTATCAATTTAATAATGTGCAAAATAAGCTGTAC
Source organism: Mastomys coucha (assembly GCF_008632895.1). Lineage (NCBI taxonomy): Eukaryota > Metazoa > Chordata > Mammalia > Rodentia > Muridae > Mastomys > Mastomys coucha. Next base: position 2,670,324 of record NW_022196891.1, read on the forward strand.
CCTGTTCTTAGCAAATGTGGAAAGCATGTAGAAAGATGGCTTGAATGAGAACAATGGTTTCATCTGCAATGACAGGGAGAGACATCCGAGGGGACGCTGTTATATTTCAGGGGGAGAAGGGATAGAGCAAGTACCACCAAATGATGATTGTTTTTTAAGCCTGAGTATGCCCCATGCAATATTTGGGACATTCTTAATGAGAAAAAGTTGTCTGCAAGTCATATTTAATGCTGTTCTGTAGCTTATCTGATAACCTTATTCCAGGACTCCCTTGCCTTTCCAAACTGAAAAACATCAGCCGCTTTCCTTCATGTGAACTTCGTATATAAAAAGCAACATGATATTTAGATAATACTCATATGTTTAATGGAAACCATTTTATACAGTACAAATATTGAGATGATTGTCATTATTTTCTAGTTTGGCAAGTTTATCTGGATTCTTGGTGCATTCAGTCAGATGTGCTTTTTCAAAGGAGATGCAGACTGAAAAGTTTGTTAAATTCTGAAAGCATAAGTAGCACAAAGAAAGTGGAATGAATCCTTGTATTGTAAAAATAGTTTTGACCTTGGGATTTAATGAGAGGGCCTTAGAAACCTCTTTGGAGGCCCCCAAAACATCTCTTGCAAACCACTGTCCTGAGAATAGCAGAGTCTGTCACCCCACCTTGTATATGAGAGGGTATAGATAAGCAGAATGAAGAAAGTCTCTTTAAAGAGCTGATGGACCGAAGTACAATGTTACAAACAACTAAAAAATGGAAATTCAGTTAAACGATAATTATTTGCCTTATTTCAATCTAAGTTACTAATAGATCTATAGTCATACATCTAGTAAGATAGCTGTTATTAAAAATCATGCTAACCTTTGACCTTGCTCAGTAGGTATACTATCAGTTTTTCCATGCTGAATAAAATTTTACCTTTCTTGTGTACTGCAGCTTATTATTTTATCATAAATTTTAGTAAGGTTGTGTGATCATCTTTCTGCTCTTGGCAGAGTGTAAAGTCCCTACTTTAGGTTTTGCAGTCTTTTCGAGAATTAGCTGTTTCTCATCTCATATGAGTTGATGTCCAGAGTGTAAATGTTGAGCACACAGAGAGGTAAACATTAAAGACAGCTCCGGCAGTTGCCTGAATGACAGAGAAAATGAAAGGACCCTACCAAAGCTGGGCAGGTGGGAGGACTTATTTAGTTTTTGATAGAAGACGTAGGATGGCTCAGAGCAGGGACAGGCTGTGATGGGACTGAGCAGTGAGATTTCCAAGGAAGATGAGTGTAGAGCAAGAATCAGACCACCATACTGGCCGTGAGTGCCGGTCTGAAGGGGGAGAAGAAATAGAGGGATAAGATGCTCCTAAGGAGGAGGAGGGCTAGGGAGAATTGGCAAGGGGCTCCGTGAAGAAAGCATCATTGGAACGAACTGAGAAGAGGCCTTTGAGGTGTGTGCGCAGCAGCAGCACCTGGCACTACAGACCATGGGGCATCCAGGAAGTTGGCTTGGATAGTTTGTTCTACTGAGTTGGGGTTGGAGGTGAGACACTCAAATTTTGGACTTGGAGACACCAGGAAGCCTTGTTTCCCAGATTTGCTTGCTCAGGTTCCTTCCCAGGACCATTTATGTAAAAACGTTGTCCAGTAGAACTTGTTCCTCAGTCAACCCTATTTTACAACAACAAATTTTCTGAGTGCTTTTCCCTTTTAGGTAAACACTGGCCTTGGACTCAGACTTCCACTCTGGCTTCGCTATCCCCTAAGCCTTGAAGTGCTGAGTGTTACCTCAGTCTGGCCAGGGAGCTGAGCAGGGTCATCCTCAAGGCCGTGCTGTGCATTTGTTATCTTTGTTTCTTCTCTCTCTTTTATTGTGATAGATTCACCAAACTGAAGAGCCTTAACCTTTCCAATAACCACCTCGGAGCCTTTCCGTCAGCAGTCTGCAGCATTCCAACCCTAGCAGAGCTGAATGTATCTTGCAATGCCCTGCGAGAAGTCCCAGCAGCAGTTGGAGAGATGCAGAAGTGAGTGCCTTAAACCACTAGGGCTCTCTGTAGGAAGCTCTGTGGAACTTGTACCATGTTAATTAATATGGCGTGATTGCCAAGGAAGGTTGGCCTTAGACCTAGCAGTAAGGCACTGTGTAAGTTTGCATGTTAAGACTTCAGAGTGTCAGAGTTGTGTAAAAATTAAACTGAAGTTCTTTATGAACGAGTGTATCTAAACGTAGGGATTACTTTTTCATTCTCTGAGTTACTGAATATTAAACCTTAGAAATTAATGTTAAGAAAAAAGGGAACAGTGCATATTGTGGCTGGTTTGTATTGCAGTAAGCATATTTCCCCATGTATGCCTTTGCAAGTTGAGGAGATCAGTAACAATTCCCACTTCAGTAGAAACTTAAGGTTCTTATTTCTGATCTCCCCTCTGTCCATTGTTACCTTCTGCCTTGTCTTTATGCATTTTGCAGCATTACAATGATAAGATCTTCATGAACTTGTCTGTTAATAGTAAAGTTCAAAACTGTATACTTTTCTGTATAATTGTATTATCTTTCTTGTTAGCTTGCAGACGTTTTTGCTGGATGGAAATTTTCTCCAGTCCCTTCCTGCTGAATTGGAGAACATGCACCAGCTCAGCTACCTGGGTCTTTCTTTTAATGAATTCACTGACATTCCAGAGGTATTGGAGAAGCTGACTGCTGTGGATAAACTGTGCATGGCTGGGAACTGTATGGAGACCCTCAGACTCCAGGCCTTAAGAAGAATGCCTCATATTAAACATGTGGACCTAAGGTAACCCCTTTTCAGAAGTAGATCCTGCTTGAGTGACTGGCTGTATTGTGGGGTGAGTTAGCCGAGTAGACTGGGTAGTACTAGTACCACAGGAAAGAAATGACTAATTATGAAGTTTGTTCTTCCCTGAAGCTTGCTTTGAAAAGAATCCCACGGCTGACTGACTCTGTCTCACCTTGGTTTGTAAACTTGAACCCAGTTTGAATTTGCATGAATCTATAGGAACACTGGGGTAAAAAACTGTTTATATGAACTGGAAGTCACCAAGCACACAGTGGACATAGTTCTTAATCTTTCTTATCGGCCTTACAACATAGAAACAGAAGGAATACTACCTAATTCATTCTGTGAAGCCACAGTTAGTTTGATACTTCAACCACACCAAGACTTAACAAAGAAAGTTCTCAAAATTCTTGCAAGCCGAATCAAAAAATGTCAAAACCATCATTCACCACAATCAAGTAGGCTTCATCTCAGGGATGCAGGGATGGTTCAATATATGGAAATTCATCAACATAATATACCTTCTTCTCCCATATGTGGTTTGTCCTGTGGACCATACATCCCATCGACAAGAGGATTGCTTGGCTTCATCTCACACTAAAAGAAGGAGGCAGACTCTCCTAACTTGGGGCTATTAATGGTGTGCAGGGCTAGAATTTTTAATTTGCCAAATATAAATGATTGTGGTTTAATTGAGCTTGAGGCCTTTTCAGAATGGGACAGGGATCAATACTTTGCCTAGTTAAATTTATTTGCAAACATAATGTTATTTAACTCTGAATTGTTTGTATAGATAATTTTATATTTCAGAACTTAGGGTTTGATTTTTTTTTCTCAGTGACTCAGTGGTATAGGTTTGTTAGAGCCAGCGATGATGGGCACTGACCTCAGGTAACAAGTTGAGATGGTTTCAGAATTTAGTGGTATTTGTGTCAAAGAACTCATTTTTCCTGAAAGAGCTAACAAATAAGGTTGATCTAATGTACCTAGAGCTAACAGTCCTTAGGTAGAGCTTTGTGAAGTCCTGGGCTTGCCCATTCTAACTCAAGTCTTTTTGGATGACATCGGGTAGAGACTGTTTACCAGAAGATGCACTGGACATTTTGTAAATACTGAGTGCACAGGTAACTGCTTCCTTCTGGGAGCTGTGCTAAAGCAGGGGGAGACTGTAGTCTTTCCTGCAGTTCTACCTTGGTGCTTCAACTGAAGCTAGTAATTTGGAGCATCACCGAATTTCTTCTAAGCAAGCAGTTGGTTTGTTTGTTTGGTTGGTTTTTGAGATGGTTTCTCTGTATAGTCCTTTGGTTGTCCCATAGTGTAGCTCTCTTTGTAGACAAAAGTGACCTCAAACTCACAGTGATCTGCCTGCCTCTGCCTTCCCAGTGCTGAGATTAAAGGTATGAGCTGTCATGCCCATCTGCAAAGAGCTGACTTTATTGTATTTTCTTCCTAAAGAAATGTTATATCTGACTTAAACCATCACTTTTTCTTTTATCTGTTCCCCTACAATGACATTCTTCAATCAAAATGTCTGTTCTGTAGCACTAATTGCCCCAGCCTGGGACATGGCTGGTCCCAGTTTTCTCTCTGAATTTTAACTTGGGTGGTGTGTACTCACAGCTTCATCTTCTTGATCATTTTGATTTTAATCATTCCTCCATCTTTCCTTAGCTCTTTGTCTTCTTGAGACCAATTTCCCTTCAGCTGCTAGCTGGGAAATTTATCGTTGCTTCCCCTTATTTACATACTATCCCATACAGGTGAAGCACAGCCGAAGTTTTCCTAACTCTTTTGTCTGATTTCAGCCCTAACATACAAGACCTTTGCAAGTGAGGCTCCGACTCTGTCTTAGAGCTAGCTGCCCATGTGTCCTCCAACATAGGCTGGGAAGCCATTTCTTTGCTACTTTTCCACAGTAAGAGAGAAGCTCATATTTTAGAAATGTGTAGTAATTTGGTATCAGTACTGTATTCAAGCACTTTTTGTATGACAGATTGATTACAGAAAAGCAGCTGGAGTGTTAGATTTGCATAGCAAGTCACATGCTATAGATTCTGTGTGCGGGTGTGTACTGTGGTAACTTAGAAAGAAGGCCCCTTGGCATGGCCAGTTAAGTAGTACCCTTACTTAACCTTGATCCCATGTTAGCATTTAATAGGTAAAGCCCTTAGTAAATACTTTTAACTGAGCCGTACATGAGCATAGCCAGCCATGCTACCACACTTCCTGCTAAGTCTGTAGCAAGTGTGAAAATCACTACATTCCTGCCTGTGGTCCAGATGCCACTGGAACACTTCCTGAGACATGTTTTTCTCTTCTTTCCACACCCTCTGGATTCAGATAAGGAGTTTCCCTTTTCAATAGCTTCTGCTTGGTTGGGTTCTCTGGCAGCACTGAGTTCTCCTAGGGAACACTGCACAGCACTTTATCTTGTTACTGTCTGTCTGCTGTAAAGGCAGAGATTATCATCCTTGCCATCTCTATGACCTCAGCCCTTCCCTGTGCACCCAGACCTGGAACACAGAGATTTCTTTCATGGCAGGATAAGAAGGATGCTTTTCTCATATCATGGATGCTAGTTAGGCAACTGCTGCTCAAGGTTCTCCACCTGGAGCTGGAAGATAATTCTTCAGGTGCTCTTCCACACACTCGGCTTTTTTTAACATTTCCCATTAAAACAATGCTCTTGTCATGTTACTACCCATAGAGTGACTTACAAGTGGGTTGCCACTAGAAATGAAGATGATAATGCCATTATGGTTTTTCAAAGTATGATGTGGTGGAGAACATGAAATATTCTTTAAATTCTTTCTGTTCTGTTCTCTCAATGATGAGGCATGTGTGTTAGTCATTGTGCACGGTCTGATAGTCTAGTGAACATTTGGAAATAGGCAAAGTTCTGGGTTAAAGCCAAATTTTTAGTTTTACAACCCAGAACAAGAAAAGAAGAAACCAAAAACATCCATTTAGGGACATTTGAAGACACCATGTGCTGCACTTGCTGTTGACAAATCCTCGCTTAGAGCTGGCACTCACCATAGTGTTCCAGTCAGTGGTTCTATTACATGTCTCTTAACAGTTTAGATACATAGCAGAGAATGTCTGGTCTCAAACTTCATCCATAATACCAGTGCTCCTAATCCAGTGCACAAGCTCAGTGCTTTCTCAACTGGAGAGAGAGATGTTGTTTCTTTCCAAAGGAGGTGTGGCCTACAATTGGTACCAACAGGTGGCATTGTCATCTATTTTCTCAAAGTGGAAACTAAATTTATATTTGCTATATTGTTTAATATCTTTCTCATATTGATCCATTGATACTTGTCTCTGGCACCTCAGCTACAACTGCTTCATTCAGTTAACCAACTAGTTGTCAGGGCAAGAGATTCTTTCCTGTGTTTCCATCTATTCTAAATTGTTATTCTCCATTGATACCCTTAATTTTATGATGTCTCAACAACTCCTGGATGCCAGTGTTCAGTGTCTTCTGTCCTTTGCTCTTTGAGTAGTAGCCCATGTATGGAGATAGCTTTGCCTGCCACCTCTGATTCTGAGAGTCAAGAATCCCTGCATCTACACTCCATCTTGGGGCTACTGTTCAGTGTGTGGTGTGAAGTCCTTGCCTTGACTTTGCTCGTTGTGATTGTCCATGTACACTGCCTTCCTTTTGGGAGCCAGTGTAGTTGCAATGTCTCCACTGGTTCTGGGCTGTTTCTACTGTTCTGTCCAGTATGGTATCTATACTTTCTCAACCTTGTTTCTTGGAAAGAAGTGCATTAAGTGGATATTTTTTCTTCTCTTGAAGTGAATTAGGTAAAGTCAATATGCTTTTTCCTCTTCCAGTCTTTTTTTTTTTTAAGATTTATTTATTTATTAAATGTAAGTACACTGTAGCTGTCTTCAGACACTTCAGAAGAGGGAGTCCGATCTTGTTATGGATGGTTGTGAGCCATCACGTGGTTGCTGGGATTTGAACTCAGGACCTTCAGAAAAGCAGTTGGTGTTTTTAACCACTGAGTCATCTCTCTAGCCCTCTTCTTCCAGTCTTTATGGCCTAAATTGTGTTTCAAACTATAAAGTCTCAGACCTCTTAAAATTGTAGCTAAAAATAGCTAGTGAATGTTGCGAGTTGAACAAGGCCAGGTGCATGGGGACTCTGATGCACTGGGACTTGAGTCCTTCCCCATCACTGTTCACTATTTGGATTAGTATTGCAATTAAGTAGCTTATATTTGTATCCTTCCTCCTTAAGACTGAACACACTCAGAAAGCTTATGGCTGATGAAGTGGACTTTGTGCAACATGTCACTCAGCTTGACCTGCGAGACAATAAACTCAGTGATCTAGATGCTATGATCTTCAACAACATAGAAGTTCTGCACTGTGAGAGGAATCAGCTGGTAACATTGAACATTTGTGGCTATTTCCTAAAAGCACTCTATGCTTCTTCTAATGGTAAGTAGCATGCTACACCAGCTGGCCTGTTACCCAGCACTATCATCCCAGCCTTACTGACACTCTTCTTTCCTAAAATAAATGTCAAATCTTTCCCAGATAAAAGGCATAAAAGAAGAATGGTGGCTTAGTATATTCATTTAAATCAGAAGGGAAAATTTCATTGTTCTTGCTTGTGTTTCATATCATGATAAATTGTTCTCACTGGTCATTTGTTTCTAATGCTTAAAGTAAGGGGCAAAGTAAAATGTTCCATGGGCTACTTGATTAAATACTGGATGGAAGGTGGAAGCAAAATCTATTGTAGGCTCCATTCAGAACCTGCAGTTTCATGTTTTATTGACAACAGGATTACTTGAAGATAAACCTGAACTAAGTACCCACTGGAATATCATAGTAACAAGACTCTTAGCTATTTAATAAGACTGCTTATTTGAGGGTCATTTATTAATCATGGAACAATGGTGTGGAGCCTGATAGTAATACTCTGAACACAGTATAATAATTCATAAGGATGTAGGAGAGATCCTTAGGAAGAGAGGGCATGTGATAGTGATGCTCTCAGACGTAACATGAGAGCATGCACTAGGCAGGATACACTAAAGAGAGCGTGCAAAAGACTGCACAACAGCACCTGTCCAGTCTTCTAAGACAGACTTCATGTGAGCTAAGGGAGCCTGCACCTGGCTGTAAGTGGGGGGTGAAGAGAGCTGGTACTAAAAGTTCTTCTATAAGCCTCTCACAGTTAGCTGGGATCAGAGTGGGCAGCTAGATAAGAGGTGAACTTATGAATTAAGAGAGCAGGATTTCAGCCTGGTCTACAGAGTGAGTTC
>NW_022196891.1:2678410-2705124 GCF_008632895.1 Mastomys coucha
AGCAGGATTTTCAGAAACCACTGTTCCCAAGGAACAGAGTCCTAGCTAACAGTGGTATCACACTCATAAAGTTCAGAAGACTTTGTGATTTGATTAGCAGAACTTATGACTCTCCAGTGTGCTGCTTCTGTTGTGAGGGACCCAAAAGCAAGGATTGTTTGAGTGACCTTTGAGGTACAGTTTGGCAGACATAACACTGAGAAGCCACATAAACCAAGAGGAACAGAGAAAGTCTTACAATTGCATAGAAGATGTTTTTGTTCTCCTGCAGGTGTAAAATTACAGACGAAAATGCGCTGTACTTCCTAAACTAGAGGAGAGCAAAAGAACAAAGCTGTTCTATATGCAGAGAGTCACGTGGATAGTAGTAATGCATTTGTGTTTTCCCTCCTAGAACTCGTTCAACTTGATGTCTACCCAGTTCCGAATTATCTCTCTTACATGGATGTCTCAAGGTAAGAAGACAGCATCCCATAGAAATGTTGCCTCTTCTGTCTAAACCTGTGCCTAAGATTTTTTAATAGACTTTGAAGGAAACTCAGTGCCTTATCCAAGCTTAGCAAGCCCCACCACCAAGGAAGAGCCCCCAACTCCAGAGTCAATTTGGACCTTAGGTGGAGCCTGAAAGATTGGAGACGTTAGGGTGGCATGAAGCTCGAGTCACCCTTATGTTTATTAGCTACACCTTGTGTTTTTCTGAGATTCTTTGTCACTTTGTCCACATCAACCTGCTAAGACCTCCGGAAACTGCTGGGCTCCTAGCTTGTTTTAGGTAGGCAGACCCTCTGACTTTTAAGTAGCTTTACTTCTGCAATGGTTCTTATTTATTACACTACCTAAAAATAAAAAGATGGATTCTCTTCCCTGATGACATAAAGGCATGACTGTGACTACAGCATGCATTTATACAAGTGAAACTTCACTAATTTTAATACACTAAAATTGAAACTCAATTTAAGGAAATACCCAAAATTTCAGAACACATGGGGCTCTGAGACTCTGAAGATGCCAACTCTTAAGACATTTGAGGGTGTGAACTGCAGTGTGTTTGAGTCATCATCCTTTGGGATCCCACTGGCACTGTGAGTTGTAAGGTACACAAGTTTACTTTTCGTTGTGAAAGTACACACATTTAGCTATTTTAATGATAAGCACCTTTTCCTTTTTTAGCTATTGTAAGAATTATTCCAATTGTAACTTATTATAACTTAGATATAAAGTTCTTTGAATTGTTTAATGAGGTTCCTAAAAAAATTTCTACAGTTTTATTTAACTTAAATTTAGACATTTCTTAAGTTCTTTGGGTTTTGTTGTTGTTGTTGTTGTTCTTTGGTCCCACCCCCCTCTTACCTACCCTGGATATAACTTTTCATCCTTTAAATGAAAACAGGATTGTATACATAGGTACATATAAACACCTTGTGCAGATTTATTTCAGAAAGCTGTTTATAGAGCTTACAGAATGTAAGCTTTACAGAATGTAATTGGCAAATGGTACCCATTGAAATCCTGAGGTCAGAACTCTGAATATTGTTTATCTTTCTTTGCAAATGACAAGTCTGGATCTTCCTCGTGTGCAGTACTTATGTGCACTACTTCCTAGGATGTCAAGAAACGTCTTTAGTAGGGACTTAGAGGTCTTCAGCTCAGAGTTCTACATGGTTTTACCATTTATAGTTTTAATTTTCATGTTAATCTGTTCTCAAAAGTTAACTATTATTAAATAAAACAATTTTTAGAGCACAACACTGCCCAAGTAAGCACATGAGATTATTAATTCTACAACAGTCCTGGCCATACATTGTGTCAGTCTCCTTCCCTATAGCTGCATTTTCACAGACATGTAGATTTGGGGATTATTTTAATGCCAGTGATAAAAATGTACATTTGAAAATAAAAATTTGTTGGCCGATCATTTTTGTTAACTGGATCACTGTGTATTTTTCCCAGTGGTAGTCCTCTTTCTGAGTCTGCAGTGGTCTCTAAAGACTTGTTAACATCTAAGAGGTAGAAGTCTTTTAGATGTTAGAGATGATGCAGATGGTGTATCTGTGTTAGCTTTTGTTTTTTTCTCAATTATAATAATTCATCTTGGTTTTAAAATACAGTGACTGTATATATCCTTTGACCTGGCTCACAGTAGTTTGGCATTTCTCTTAAAGTTTTATTTTTTTTGTAGTTGTTTTGAGCTTAGAAGTACATTTGAGGAACTGGAGAGCTGGCCCAGTAGTGAAGAGTATTTACTGTTCTTGCAGAGAGTACCCACCCAGTGGCTCGCTCTTGCCTACAGCTCCTTCTCCATAGCATCCTCTGCCCTCTTCTGGCCTCTGTGAGCACCTGCATGAGTGTGTACATACACGCAGACACAGAAATTAAAGAAAAAAATTAAACTACAAACTTAAGGCCAGATTTAATTTTTTAAATATTATTTTTTATGTTCTTATCTTTAGAAATTGCCTAGAAAGTGTGCCTGAGTGGGTATGTGAAAGCCGGAAGTTAGAAGTTTTGGATATTGGCCATAATCAAATATGTGAACTTCCTGCCCGGTAAGCATTTCAGATCAAATGAAAGGATACAAAATTATAGATGATTGGTAATAGTATGCTGATTTAGTTTTTATCATATTAGAATGTTGTTTTGAACCCCAAGAACCTCTGTATTTTAAAATGTATTCATTGTTTTGTATTCAGGTTGACATTGTAAATCTGTACCAGGCAGTGGTGTTGGTTGGAAAATTATAAATAAACCAGAATAAATGTTAAGAGGATTAGCAAACAGTATAAATGGTTTTCCTCTGGGATCTTAATTCTTTCAGAATCTCTACTTCTGTCTGTTGACAGCATGTCTACCTTGTCCTAGACTATTTTTGCTTTCCCAAGGATATAATTTTGTTGTTGGTGGGACCAAGGCAGGTAGATATTGTTAGATCTCTAAACCTTGAAACTGAAAGCTACATTATCTTTTTGTCTTTGAATTCAAAATTGTAGCAGGAAATCTACAAGTTTTGCTTTCTTTCTCTCCATTAACATTTACCCTTTTTCATAATTTGTATTTCTTATAGTGTTGAGGGGTGTGATATGTACCAGTGAAGGTGTGGAAGCCGGAGGACTGCCTGGGGGAGGGGTTCAGTCCTCAGTCCACCTTGGACAAAGAAGTCAGGTCTCAGGCTAGCGGGCCCTGGCACTTCTGGAGGCCTTATTTTACCCGAGGAAGCACAAGGACTTCATACACGAGTACCACCATTTTTGTCTTTTACATGCTGTGGGATCTAAAAGCCAGTTTCCAGGCCTCACCGTGACAGTTCTTCCCACTGTGTTACCTCCTCGGGCCAGCATGACTTGTTTTTTATTAACAAGATTTTAAAGTAGCTGTGTGATGATTTGTAGCATCCAGTAGAAGAATTGTGACCAGCCAGTTAGTGAAGAAAGGGAGAGCCTTTCACATGCTGTCATGAAGAGCCTTCTGTGATGAATGTGGTGTTCACCTCAGGGCTCACGTGCCTACATGGGACCTGGCATTGAAGTGCACGTAAACACACACACACACACACACACACACACACACGAATGCACACACGCACACATGGCACTCACGGTTAATTTTAAGTAGTAATTTAACTTAATTGATGGTCAGTTGCTTCCAAAACTTAAAGTTCAGTTATTTCAACATTCTTAGCCAATCATAGGCTAGAAAAAAGTTGTTTCTATCAATGTACAATCAAAAATGACATTCAGTTTAACCTTTATTTGATCTTCAGTCTTAGTTGACTCTTAAGGTTCCATCACTAAAGTGCCTATTACACAAGAATAAAGACTTAAGTTTGGATCCTCAGTACCCACATAAAAAAGCCAGGTGTGGTTGCATGTATCTAACCCTAGCACTGGGAAGCAAACACAGGCAGGTCCCTATGGTTCAGTGGCCAGCCTGTTTTAGCCAGTTGGTGGGCTGTTGGTTTCAGTGCCTCAAAAAAATAATGATTGTGAAAGATAGCCAGTACTGACTTCTGTCATCTGTGTACATGTAAACACACACACACACACACACACACACACACACCATCCAAGATGTACCTAATTCTAATGGAGAACTATAGGTAGAGAGATACCAAATGTGAAATATTAGTAATAATAGTACTAAAAGCATTTTAGACATAGTCATACAATAATAATCATCTCATTTTACTTTTTAATGTCACTCCTAGAGAGTTTACAGTGGCATACTTAGCTCTTGCTGTGTTGCAATAAAATACACCCACGTTGTATTTTGGTCACTGACACAATTAATTTCTTTTTGTTCTTCAGCCATCATAATACCCATATGTCTGATCCATTTAAAAATATTTTCTGCCCCAGAGTATTAGTTAATTGGGTGTTTAGTTAACCCCCATGCAGCAGTCATCACTGGTGACAGACAGACACGCCTATGCCCAGTACTTTTCGAAGAGGAACACCAAAAAAAGATTGGCCATGTATAGGGAAGAAGATTGTTGGGAAATGTTTACCGTTGTCTTTTTGCTACTCTTCTGTGCTGTGTTTCACTCCTGCTATCCCTCAGTCCCACAAGCAGCACGTCTGTTACTCAGTGTGCTCTCACTTAGTATGTTAGCTGAGACTATGTTTTTTAGCATTTTCCCAAAGCCAGTCTTTGATTCTACACCACTATAGGCATTTTGGGGATCTAAACAAATGCTTATTCAAAGCAAAAGCCAAGTGTTACATTATCATAGAATTCAGTGTTTTGTATTTTTTAATGCAGAACAAAACCAATACCTATCGCTTCCTCCCTCTGGGTGCTTAGGTGTAGATTTTGGGTGATCCAGTTGGTGGTATAGTATTCACATGAAAGTGATTCATTAGAATTGATTCTATATTTAAACCTCGTGTCTCTAAGGAAGGTATATGATGGGTTTAACAAAACTAGTTAGTTATTAATGAAAACATATTAATAGAGAAGTAGTCTTTTAATGTGTAGATAATATCCAGAAGAATTGACCTGAATCTAGTTAGCATTTGATAGACTGATACTGTAGTTAATTGAACCCACCCATTCTATTCTCTCTGTAGGATAAAACTATGAATCTCTTAATCTTATAGGCAGTGGAGAGAGAAAAGGGGGAAGACTAAATTATAAAGTATGAATGAAGTAAAATGTAACATTTTCTCAGTTGTAGGTATAAAAGCTTCATGCTCTGAGGCATTTCTTTACTGTTTACCTTCTCTGAGAAAATTGCTCAGAAGTATTTGGACAGAACATTAGCTCTGTCGGTATAGAGAAGCACACAGCCTTGTAAAGCTCACCTTCTTGTTCAAGATTAGACAAAGCTCCTTAGTATCTCCTTCTATGAAACAAATATAGAAAGTTCTGAAATACAAAAAGCTCCAAGTCTATATTAAAATAAACCTGCTAAAGCTGCAGAGATATACCTCAACAGTTTGGAGCACTGGCAGCTCCTACATAAGACTGAGTTCAGTTCCTAGTACTCACATGGTGGTTCATCACCATCCGTAACTGTGGTTTTAGGAAATTAGATACCCTCTTCAGACAACTACAGGCACCAGGCACCCATGTGGTGTACATACATGCATGCAGGGAAAACACTTGTATGCATTAACTAAAATAAATACTTGTAATAAAAAATTAAAATGAACTTGTTAGCTTGCACTGAATTGTATAATTTGTGGAATTATAGTTACTTAAGTCTTTCTCTTTTTTAATCCTCATCCTAAATTAGCTTTATATAAATAGTTACCTTCTCCTTTTGTCCATTTTTATACAGCTTGTTTTGTAATAGTAGTCTCCGGAAATTGCTGGCAGGACACAATCGGTTGGCAAGGCTTCCTGAAAGGCTGGAGAGAACATCCGTTGAGGTCTTGGATGTACAGCATAACCAGATCACTGAGCTCCCTCCAAACCTCCTCATGAAGGCTGACAGGTAAAGCATTTCCCCGTCCTCAGTATTTACCTCAGCCTGTACACAGGGCCTGTCACTAAGGATTTCGTCACCTATGATCCAAGCTCATTGTTATGAACTTCTCTCTCTCCTAGGTGTGTGAATTCATGGCTTAGCTAGCCACCTTTCTACCGTTTTGTATGGAATGGAGAAAGCAGCATAACTTATCTAATTTCACTGTTCCTTACACTGTGGTTAAATATGCATCATGGGAATGAGATTTAAATATGCATCATGGGAATGAGCTATGAACTCTTACACTGTTCCTTAGGCAGGAGTTGTGCAGGCCTTTTTAGGCTTAGCTTAATTACCGATTGTCTTCATTTTACTTTCTGTTACCATGGTAAAGCACTCTGACAAGAGAAATATAAGGAAGAAAGGGTTTATTTGCCTCACAATTCCAAGTCACAATCCCTTTATTGTAGGGAAGTTAAGGCAGCAGGAACTTGAAACAGCTGGTTATATCACATGCATAGTCAAATGTTGAGAACAGTGACTTAATGTGGTCATGCTAGTGTTCAGCTCATACACAATCCTCTACTCTTACACAATCCAGGAATCTACCCAGGAATGGTGCCACCCACAGTGGGTGGGTGGGTGTTCCCCGTAATTGAAAATTTAACTTTAGTTTTTTTAAGGTGCTAGAAATTGATCCCAGGGCCTGATGTGTGCTTTTTTAAAATAAATTTTAAAATATTTGTTATATTTTACCACTGAGCTACTTCCCCAGCTTCCAGTCATATTTTAGTAAATTAATTTTTGAACAGTTTTCCTAAATAACTTGTGTCTAAGCATTTGAAGAAGTTGATTTGACATGAGGGATTAATTTAAGTGAAGAATGTTGAGTGAAATTCTAATTTCTTTTTGAAATTTAGTAAACATTTAAATAATTGGAGGTTAAGAGAAAACCCCCAGAGTAGGCAGGTTGTAAATCTTGGCAGCTGCTGGGAGGAGGGAGAAAGGTAGGTGTGCATCATGTCAGCAGGAGCTCTGCAAGCACTGCAAACTGAAGAGTCACTGGCTGTCAGGGAGAACACTGGGTGAGGTCAGGGAGAGCACTGGGTGAGGTCAGAGAGCACTGGGTGAGGTCAGGGAGAGCACTGGGTGAGGTCAGGGAGAGCACTGGGTGAGGTCAGAGAGAGCACTGGGTGAGGTCAGAGAGAGCACTGGGTGAGGTCAGAGAGCACTGGGTGAGGTCAGGGAGAGCACTGGGTGAGGTCAGAGAGAGCACTGGCTGAGGTGGTGGTGCTTTCAGGAAGCAGCCTGGACACAGGCTTCTTGTGCATGGTTTTAGTTGTGATTCATTCTAGTCTATGGTTCAGCAACTGTACTTGATACTGTAGGCCATTGAAAATGACTGGCTGTAGCTGTTATCACCAAGTTGCTTCAACTAATGCATAGCTTGAAAACAAAACTGTACAGTGAACATGATAGAGGTTAGATTTAAGAGGATAGATAGGAAAGCCAGAAAATAGAGACAGCCTGGCATATTGGTATGAGGAAGAAAACTTTATTGCTGTCTGATGAAATGAATTTATTATTTGTGTTTAACTTTAGCTTGGTCTGTAATTCAAATCTTAACAATAGTTATCACAAAATGCTTTTTGTGATAATAAACTGTTTCCATCTCTAGGTTAGGTTTTATAACTGAGAAATAACATGTGTCAATCTGCTTTCCCTGTTAGAAGGGAATCTACTTTCAATTAAGTGACATTCAGTAAAGTCTTCATGCCTCTCCTGGAGTTTAGAGTATATCTTATTAGCATTCCTATGACTTGATCACCAGGTTATGAATTTAAATTTTCTATTCACTTTTGAGTTTTATTGCTTAGTTCATACTTTATACTTGAATTGAAATGTCACACTATAAATATTAACATATACACGTATGACAATTAAATGTGTATTTTAAAATAAATATAAACTCATAACTCAAAGTTGTAGATGGATGTGAAATTTTATGGACCATATATTGTTAAGAAATTGACTGTGATTTTGCATCTTGAGTGAAGGCAGAATTTGGTTCTGTTAGATAAACTGGTAAATATTCTAATCCTCATCTTGCTGAAAATCTTCTTTGCTGAGAATTCTTATGATGGAAACACCAAAGGAGTTTCAGAAACATAGCTGTCACCAGCAGATGGTCAGAGGAAGGCTAGGTAATTCCCCGTGGGTCGCCAGAGTGGATGAGTCACAGCCGGACGTACTTCTATCCTTCTGCTCTTTCTTGGAATCTTGGCAGTGACTGACTCCCTGTCCACCTAGGGTCCTCATGCACATTTGATGACTTCTCCCGATGGAATTAGTCCAACTAACAAAGCTGGAACAGATGCTTTCAAAGGAAAGTTGCAACGGATGCTTTTAAATGAACGTTGCACAGATCTCAGTACTGGTGGGACTCAGGTCTATTTTTATACCTGGTTGGAGTAACAGAGTGATGCTAAGAGGTGGGAGATGGGGTGGGGACATCCATGTACCAGTAAGGTTCATGGTATTTTTCTTGTGCTCATTAACTATCCCTAGAGTATTAGTCACACCATAAACCATAAGCTTGAGTGACTCAGAAAGAATATGTCTAAATATC
Organism: Mastomys coucha; assembly: GCF_008632895.1. Taxonomy (NCBI): domain Eukaryota; kingdom Metazoa; phylum Chordata; class Mammalia; order Rodentia; family Muridae; genus Mastomys; species Mastomys coucha. The sequence continues at coordinate 2,686,945 of NW_022196891.1, forward strand.
AAAGGAGCTAAAAGAGAACAGAAAATCAGAGGAGAGTGATCAATTGACCATGACAACTGGTGCCTTTTGGCAAAGGCAGATATTTCTGGCATTTTGAAAAGCTGTGAGCTATCTTTGAAGTTGTGATGTTTTGAGAGATGTGGTAGATTAAAAGTGTTTCTAAAAGCATGTCTTCAGAAGCCTCTAGAGAACTTGCAGATTCCTGGCTTTTATCTCCAGTCTACTGACTTAGATGCTAGAGAAAAAGAGCTGGAATCAGCATGTTTCTAGTATGTAAAGTCTACCAAACATTGAAAGCTCAAGGTGACCATGGGAGGTTCTGCTGACAGATTCCTACAAAAGAAGGCTTATCCTCAGAAATTGAGTCTTCTTAGGATAGGGCATATACTCTTTCTCTTATGGTTTTTAGATATTTATTTGTACGTGATAACTCTTTGGGGTTATTAGCATCAAAATCAGCTGCCCAGTTTGTCAAAACAGAGAATCAGCTGGTAAGATTTAGAATACTACACAGAACATTTTCAAGATTTCCCTCCATCCTGGGAAAAGAAATTAGATGATAGCCAATTCTGTGATTTTGTAAGGGATCATATTCTGATGAGTAATTCATGGGGTTAGCAGGGATGATCCAGAAAGCTTTAATCAAGGGTTCTAAATGTTCTTAAGAGTAGCTAAGTATACTGTCCAGAGAGGATCATCAAGACTGCTGTCTGCTCTGCAGGATGCATTGGAGGCCTTTGTCACCCACTTTCTAAAACCCACATAACAGATGAGGTGGATCATTTGATCTTCTGCTGGTGCCTACAGGGGTCATCTGTTCTTAGGAAACCAGAAGAATATGTTAGGGTGGGAGGTGTGCACAGCTGTGGATTCCATACTAGATGGAACCCTTACAGTTAGATTCTGAGTCTACTCCTGACTCACTTATCAAGAGTAACTGAGGGTTAAAGATGAGATGCTGCTCCTCTGAGAGCTTGCTGGGTAATTGTGAAGCACATGCATGTTGTGAGCTGCTGACCTAGAGCAGCTGTATGGGGAACATTGCTCTTTTAGCTGCCTCCAAAGGACAGATTCTCCAATCTTAGCTCAAAAAGAGAAGGAAGCCTCAGATTTCAGCAAACAGCCTCAAATTCCCTTCCACCCATCTTACTCTCAGGCAGCATATCAAACCAGCACAGAAGGAGACACTCTGGTCTGCAGGACAGCAGAGGGAGCTGGCAGTATGGACTGTAACTACCATCCAAAGCTGAGGTAAAGTGAGTGCAGTGCAAAGGGAAGGAATGTTCTGGGAACCGAACACTGGAGGACACAGCATCCATCTACTTTCAATCCAAACAAAATTCCTTAGGATAGCACATGGTCCCAATGACTTAAAGTCTCAGAGACAGGATAGATAGGTGGCTCCATGGTTAGGAGGGCTCACTATTCCTGCACAAGACCCAAGTTTATTTCCCAGAATCCAGATTCTGCTTCTCACAGTTGCCTGTAACCCCAACTCTGGGAGGTCTGATGCCTTCTGGCCTCCACAGGCACTGTACTCAGGTGCAACAAGCCTACACACATATGCACATAATTTAAGTATCCCTTAGATACTCCTGTAAATATCCAGATGCCATGAAAATCAACAGGGAAACAATGAACATGTCCATAGTAACAGTGCCTAAGAAAAAACAAAGAACTCACATCCTCCTCTATGTTATTGTTAAGAGAAAAATGTTAGGCAACATTCCAAGCTGAATTAAATTATCTGTGAACATTTAGGAATATAAAAATGAAGAAATACTGGGAAATTAAGAACAAAAATGGACAAATGGGAAGAGAGGTCATTGAATTCCTAAAGTGGAAGACAATAATAGTCATCTTATAAATGAGTAGCATATTACCAGGTGGATAAAGGATAATACTTTCAAATAAAAGTTCAGAAAGAGGCATTAAACAGAGACAGAGAAGTCAAAGTGAGGTGAAGAAATAAAAGGTTAGAGACAGAGGAGTGTGGGGAAATGGGCCCAGAAGGAGCAGAATTTGCATATGGAGAACTTGCACAACAGAGAAAGGGGAGGGTCAGATTTTTTCTGACACATAAGTATATTTGACAAGAACTACTGAGTCGAGGCCCAGGACACTCTATGTCAACTCTCTGATCTAATAAACTTAGATCCGTAAAAATAAAGCATTTCAGAGCTGTATTAAAAGGTTGGTTAAAGAAACTTAAAAGGACAGATATTTAGTCATCAGACCCCCAAAAGTGTTAATGCAATATTTTAAAAATTGATCAAAGTATGACCTAAGCTTTTTATACCAGGGCAAGTTCTCTTTAAGTATAAACAGAAACTTAGATGTAAAAACTAAAAATGCCATAGAGAAGAACTTAGAAGTTAGAGGTAAATTAATGTGAATGGAAGAGGGAACAAAAAAGAGTGGCTTTATGTGTAAGTCCTTGAAGAGCAATGATACAAAACATTCTTAGAACTGGTACTAAAAATTGCAATCCAAAGAGTATTTTTGGCAGCACATTGAAGATTTTACAGGAGAAAAATCGATAAGCCAGACAGTAAATGATCACATAAAAATCCAAAGGGCTAGTTGGAGAAATGGCTCAATTGGTAAGGCACTTGCCATCCAGGCATAGAGACCTGCAGATTGCCAGCCCCTTGAGTACAAAGCCAGGAATGGTGGCTCATACCTGTAGCTCAGCTGCTGGGGAGCTTGTCAGACAAGGAGTGTAGCTGGATGAATGAGCTCAGTTCAGTGAGAGGCCCTGTCTCAGGAGCTAAGGAGGAAAGTGACTGCGGAAAGCATCCAGCTAAGCATTAGCCTCTTGCTTTTATATGCACACACACACCATTGTTAGATCTGGGAGTCATTTAGTAACAATGGATAAGTACTAGGTAACTGTTGGAACAAACCCAGGTTCCATTTTTTAAAAATCTTATAGAAGAAAAATGTGTGTCTGCATATAATATTTATAGTAGCTGAGACAAAACATCAAACACACACACACACACACACACACATCAGTGCATATGATTGAACTGAAGTCTCCTCACAAGTAAAATTACCCATGTCCTTTAGATGATAGATTGGTGAACAAAACTGTGTATCTATTTGTGAACTATGAACTATATGCCAAGAAGCTTTTAATGAAAAGATACACATTGAGTGATACTTTATTATCCTTATATACACACACCATAATTGTGAAAACACTCTTTAAGTGGGAAACCATAGGGATACTTCATTACCCTATATATACACACCGTAATTCTAAAAGCCATTTTATAATTTAAGATTTGTTTATGTATGAGTGTATGTATACCTGCATGCCAGAAGAGGGCATCAGATAACATTATAGATGGTTATGAGCCACCATGTGGTTACTGGGATCTCTCCAGCCCCCTAAAAGCCACAAACCCCTGGGGTATTTCTGTTAGGGATGGTAATGGGATTAGGATGCCCATTATTTATTTCAATTACTACTCAATGTTATATTAGATATATTACCCATGAAATTGTACAAGAATTAATTATAGGCATGAGAACTAGTAATAAAGAGCTAAGTTTTTGTTTGCATAAAATATAATAGCATACCAAAAAACTCTAGAGTTGCTAATAAATAACTCATTCTTAAACATTTCAGTTGGGTAGGGTAATAGGATATGAAATTACTAAACACAAGATGCACTCAAAAGTAAGTCAGAAAACATGCTCTCTCTGGGACAGATTTAGTAGTAAATGCAAAATGAGAGTAACGAATTATTCCCAGGAGAATAAAATAAATGCCAACAGTCTTCATTTGCACAAAGTAAAAAAAAAATGAGTAAATAAATAGGAATTTCCTTGCAGTTTAATTCCAAATAGCATAAGTAAAAAAAGTCACACAAATTTTGGCTAACATTATTGAAGAAAACTGTTAAAATACTAAGCAAGAGCCAACAAGATGTGCTCGGCTAGTGAAGGCACTTTGACACTGGGGATGATGTCCCGAGTGGCTCCTGAGACCCGCATGGGGAAAGGAGAGCCAACACCTGCAGGATGTCTCCTGAGTCTACACAGCAGGAAACCATGAACAGAAACCACCGATACACAGAGAATGGACAAATAAATAAAATTTTAAGAGAATGTATGATAAGAAGTGGGATATTGGCTTAGGATATCAATCTTAACTGATTTCTCTGCAAATGTAATAACTACCAGGTTGTGGAAAATGGAAGTGTAAGTGGTTATAAGTGATAATCCCAGGTGATCTGAGTTAATGTTGACTGTAGTATGACATTGGCCTTGTGTTCCTTCTAATATGGTACACTGAGAATGGTGCAACTTTTGGTCTCTACCAAAAATGCACAACCTCATTCTCATGATGATAGACCATGAAGCAACCCACACAGAGTAACATTCTTCATGACCTTATTCTATCGAGGAACTGTGTAGCAACTCATATGTAGCCACATCTACACATCTGTATGCTAGTGATGAAGAAAGCAGTTAATGGGCCTTACAGTTTCAAAGGGTGAGTCCATGACCATCATGGTCGAAAACATGACAGCAAGTATATAGGCATGGTACTCCAGCAATGGCTGAGAGCTTATACCTGATTTATAAGCACAAGACAGAGAGAAAGAGAGCAAGTGAGGGAGAGCTAACTCGAAATGGTGTGGGCTTTGAAACATCAAAGTTTACCCCCAGTGGCACATCTCCTCCAACAACGCTATGTGTCCTAATCTTTCCTAAACAGTTCCACAAAACAAGGACCAAGTATTCAAATATATGAGCCTAGGAGGCCACCTCAATTGTATGTGACCTTATTCTACTGTTGATAAACCACAGAGCAACACATATGGAATGACATTCTGCAAAACGCTTATCTGGAATCTTCAAAGGCATCAGTCATTTAAGAGTCAGACTAGTGAGAGGGAGAAGAGTACATGATTAGAGAAGGCAGTGGGGTGCTGGCCCCTGAGGAATGCAGCAGGAAGATTGCTGCCCATAGGATTCGCTCTGGAGATGTGTCTGCAGTACTCTATCAGTGGCTTGAGGAGTGTAGCTCAGGTCTAACGCGGGGAGGGCTGACGCAGCTTGTCCTGAAGTCAGCTGGTCTCTACACTGGAGGGGTTTATCCATTACAGTCCTCCCCTGTTCACTCAGGAGGAAGGATGACATCTAGACCATAAAACCTATTCAGCTCACCTCCTGCTACAATATTCAAATTGAAGAAAGACTATTTTAAGAGAGTGGATATTGCACATAATTTTCCTGAGATCGTGATAAAATAAAAACTTTATCAGTCCACAGTTGTGCTTTATGTGGTTCAAAACCATTCTTTTGGAGCTAACAACCAGCTAACTTAGCTTCATTTCTTGAAGGCGTATGGCACGAGGTTTCCCCCACTCTTAATTTTCTGTGGAGAGTAGAGAGTTCCCTCCAAGCTGGCAAGTTTAAGCTGCTGAGGAGAAGTTCTTGGAAATAATTTTCTTCCTCCTATTCAGATAGGAGAGCTTTTGAAATCCTGTTTGCAGCTTTATGATGATGAGCATTGATGTGTCAGCGTTTTTAGAACACCATTTTACCTTTTCCTGGCCTAAAATATGCAAATATTCATGAATTCATTTTCTCTACAGGCTTTCATGTGTTCTTAACTGCACATTTCCTAGAGAATTGTATTTTAATAGTTGTTATATGGTTTCCCAATTGACCCTACTGCATGATATTTTAAGGGCAATAAAAATGCAGTTCTTAAAATTTAATTTATTCTAATTCTGTACAGAGTAAGTTCTTAACTGATATATTTAAATCAGCTTGTAGAAATGGAACATTAAAAATAAAGGACTCTAGTGGAAACTGGTTTTCTTACTAGCTAAGACCAGTTTGAAAAGTGAGTGACCTTTTATTTTCCACTCTGAAACACAGCTATAATTTCCCGTGACTACTTATGGTCTCTATAGTCCATCTCAACTCCCCCCTACCCACCCTTGTCTTCTTTAAATGTCAACAGAATACATGTTTCTTTTCTTTGGGGGAAGCCACTTTTCCTCAGATAAAGAGTAGACTTGGGAGTGTGTAAGTGTGGAGTATGTGTGTAGAATTATGTGTTGTTAAATTAGTATATAGGACTGAAAGTCACAGTGTAGGAGGGCTCCTAATAAAAGCCTTTTAAACTTTTCCAAAATAAAAAATAATTGTATCCAAGGTCCTATATTCTTCCTTTTTAAAATTCCTTTTTCTCAACATATGTCCAGAACTCATATTCAATAATTAATCCAAGGTGAGTTTTTAAATATGTTTATTAGTTCTTTTTGGTAATTTGAAACAACGTATTTTGATTATATTCATCCTCTTCTCCAGCATTTTCCAGGTCCCTGAAACTTCCCTCCCTATCCAACTTTGTGTTCTCATTCTTATACTCTCCCTCCCTCCTTTAATCTGGTGAGTCCAATTTGTTTCCGAAATCTCTTGAAGGGAGTTGCACTGGAGCGTGGATATCATACTGTTAAAGAAAACTAACTATTCCTCTCTGAAAAGCTTTCAAATGCCAGAAGCTCTTCTACTAGGGCTGGAACTTAATACCCACCTGTCCCCTCATACCCACCTGCCCCTCTTACCCACCTGTCCCCTCATACCCACCTGTCCCCTCATACCCACCTGCCCCTCATACCCACCTGTCCCCTCATGTCTACCTGTCCCCTCATGTCCACCTGTCCCCTCATGTCCACCTGTCCCCTCATACCCACCTGTCCCCTCATGTCCACCTGTCCCCTCATGTCTACCTGTCCCCTCATGACCACTTGTCCCCTCATGCCCATCTGTCCCCTCATGCCCACCTGTGTATTCCGCCTTGCGCAATAACGATCAAACACCGAGACTTCTTCTCTCGACGGTTTACTCAGGAAATTTTCTTTTTGTGTTACAGCTCTCCTAGGTACCTAGGTGTTACGGCTCTTTAAGGTACCTAGGTATTACAGCTTTCCTAGGTTCTTAAGTGTTACAGCTCTTCTAGATGTCACGGCTCTTCTTGGTGTCTCGGCTCTTCTTTTCTTGGTGTTTCTTCTTCTTCTTCTTCTTCTTCTTCTTCTTCTTCTTCTTCTTCTTCTTCTTCTTCTTCTTCTTCTTCCTCTTCCTCTTCCTCTTCCTCTTCCTCTTCCTCTTCTTCTTCTTCTTCTTCTTCCTCCTCCTCCTCCTCCTCCTCCTCCTCCTCCTCTTCTTCCTCCTCCTCCTCCTCCTCCTCTTCTTCTTCTTCTTCTTCTTCTTCTTCTTCTTCTTCTTCTTCTTCTTCTTCTTCTTCTTCTTCTTCTTCTTCTTCTTCTTCCTCTTCTTCCTCTTCTTCCTCTTCTTCCTCTTCTTTCTCTTCCTCTTCTTCCTCTTCTTCCTCTTCCTCTTCTTCCTAGGTGCTGCAGGTCTGCTTGCTTCTGTGGAGTGGCGTGGAATGGCCCAGACTGTCTGGAGACAGCCCCTTATATACCTGAGCTTGAGCTACCAAGTCCTCCTGGATTGGTTCCCCGGCAAACCCTCATTAGCATACACCTGCTCTGGAGAGGCGCATGCGCAGCATACACTCGCTCGGGAGGGGTGCATGAGCAGTGGAATCGTCTATTACTACGGTTCATCGGGAGCCGGTGCCATCTTGGATTTTATCGTCCAAGCGGCTGCCTACACACCTGTCCCCTCATGCCCACCTGTCCCCTCATGCCCACCTGTCCCCTTCATCCTGGGATGTTTTTTCCTGGTTTGAGTTTGCAAAGGCTTTACACGTACTGTCACAACTATGTGAATTCATATGTTCACCTGCCCTATTGCATCTGGAAAACACTGTTTCCTTATAGACATCTACCACCCCTGTCTCTTACAGTGTTTTTGTCCCCTCTTTCATGACGATCCTTGTGCTTGGAGGATTGAATGTGGTTTGCACGTCCCATTTAGGGTTGGGCCCTTACAGTCTCTTATTCTCTGAATATTGGCCAGTTATTGTACCAGGTGTTTGTGCACTATGAAAATGGTTTATTTCCTTATGGCAGATCTCTGTGGTGGGCATGTGGAAGTATCCACAAACTTTGACTGGTGACCCTGTACACTGAATACTCCCTGCCTTGTTGTAGCACCTTCATAGCCTGGTGTCTGAGTACAGAGCTATGGCATATGGCTACCTTGTCTTTCTTGTCCGTTTGGGGGATTTGGAACCTGATTGAGGCACGGTTCTCTCCCTGACCTCAGCTCTGCATTGTTCTCTATCTTGTGCTTCACAGTAAGTGGAAGGAAGTGAGTTGGGTTATCTTAGGCATACACCTGTTGTTTGTATTTACCCATTGCTCACACCATCCTCTGGCAACCATGGCAGTATGCATTGTCTTTGCTGCTTATTTGAGTGTAAATCTTCTTGATGTATACTGTAAGTATGCGAAAGTACATAGCAAAGTCCTAAGTGTAGGACCTGATGACTTTCTCAGAGTAAACACACTTGTGTAAGTAGCACTCAGTCTAAGGAGACAGAAATAACAGACAGCCTTTCCTCGTATTAACTCCTTCCCGCCTTGTAAGCAGTAGCCAAGCAGTAGCCACCCTCACTTTTCTTACCATGCAGTATTGTCTGGCTGGGACTATATAGCTATGAAACTGGGAGGTGTATCCAGCTGTGTCCAGCTCGTCTGGCTACTCTCACCACTGTTTTTATGAGAACCAGCCCTTGATTCAGTAGTTCTTCATTCCTGTTGCTACCAGTAGTCCATTAATTTGCTACTGGGTAGATAGATTGCCTCGAATAGCTGTGAATATTTGACAGTAAAATGTTGTACAACCTCATGGAAAAGGAGCACATCACCTCAAGGTTTAGTTGTATTGTGATCTGACTGAATTGTTTTTAGTATATGAAATTCCTTATTTTAAAAATGATTACTGGTTTCTTCCTAAGTCACGTTATTAGCAGTACCTCTTCCATTCTCTACCAGCTATAGAAAGAAGCATTTCCTGTGTTTTTTTTGCATGTCAGTAAAAGGTGATTGACTTTGTGTTTAATTCCAGATAGCTATTATGTTCAACATAACATGTTGTGTTATATAGGCCAAGAATCCAAACAGCTGCTGAATTGAACTCCCTGAAGCCAGGACCTTCTTTTTGTTTGTGTTTCTAAACCCAACTCCCACCTTTGTCTGCTCATGGAGCTTCTGGATTCACTGAGGGAGTGGAACTAGAGCTCTATCTTATTAATGGAGCTTCTGGATTTACTCAGGGAGCGGAACTAGAGCTCTATCTTAATGGACTTTCCTGCATTTTGTCTCTGCAGCCTGAGATTCCTGAATGCATCTGCAAACAAACTGGAAACCCTGCCTGCAGCCACACTTTCTGAGGAGACGAGCAGTGTGTTACAGGAATTGTACCTGACAAACAACAGCCTCACAGATAAGTGTGTGCCCTTGTTAACAGGGCACCCCCGTCTGAAGATCCTGCACATGGCCTATAACCGGCTTCAGAGCTTCCCAGCAAGGTAACGGGCTTGTAAAGTGCTGTTCTTACATACATACCACAGAAGGGGGACAAGTCACAGAAGAACCTTTGACTATGGTGATTAAAGTATGTCTGCTCTTTCTCCTTATTACAGTTATCTGTTATATAAGTTGAAACCAAAAAGTATTCCCTTAAAACAACTGCATTGGCTTTTCTAATATATGAATATATCCAAAAGCCAAACCACTAGAATGTTCTTAAGATTTTCAAATGTGTTTTTAGTAGTTAATTTTTTTTTCTGTTGCTTTTCTTTAGCTACTGAGTTTTATTTGAAAATAAAAACTACTGTTGTTGTGTTTAAGAGTTGGAATGTGGGGTGACTGGAGAGATGAGACCCGTTGCTCTTGAGAAGGACCTGGGTCCAGGTTTCCAGCACCCAAATGACTACCTATAACTCCAATCCCAGAGAACCCAGCACCCTCTTTGACTTCTAGAGACACCATTCATGTAGTACACACATACATATGCAGGCAAAATGTACATGTACATAACATAAATATAAATTAATAAATTACCTTTTTTTATTAGATATTTTCTTTATTTACATGTAAATTTCTCCATTCCCAGTTTCCCCTCCAAAAAACAAAGAAACAAACAAAAACAACAAAAACAAACCCCTGTTGCCTCCCCCTTCCCCATGCCTGCCACCCCACCCTCTCCCACTTATTGGCCCTGGCATTCCCCTACACTGGGGCATAGAACTTTCACAGGGCTGAGCTCCTCTCCTCCTATTGATGATCAGATTGCAATCCTCTACTATACACATGCTGCCAGAACAATCAGACCCCTCCATGTGCAGTCCTTGGTTGGTGGTTGAGACCCTGGGAGCTCTGAGGGTACTAGTTAGTTCATACTGTTGTTCGTCCTAAGGTGCTGCAAACCCCTCAGCTCCATTGGTCCTTTCTCTAACTCCTTCACTGGGGACCCTGTACTCAGTTCAATGGATGGCTGTGAGCCTCTACATCTGTGTCAGTAAGATACTGTCAGAGCCTCTCAGGAGATAGCTATATTTAGGCTGGCTTGCCCTTCCTTCGGTCTCTGCTCCATAGTTAATCTCTGCAACTCCTTCCTTGGGTATTTGGTTCCCCCTTTTAAGAAGGAATGCACTGTCTACCTTTTGGTCTTCCTTCTTCTTGAGTTCCTTGTGGTTTGTGGGTTGTTCTTCCTGTATTCCAAACTTTTTTAACAAAGAGTTAGCAATTGAATCTTATCAAGTAATAAGTAATATCCTGCTGGGCAATATTATCAATACTTCTAAGAATAAATTTCTCTAGAGTGATAGAGGAAAGTTTTTCTTTATTGAAATGTATTTTTTTATTTTATTTTTGGTTTTTGGAGACAAAGTTTCTTTGTATAGCCTTAGGTGTCCTAGAACTAGCCCTGTAGACCAGGCTGGCCTCAAATTCACAGATATCCACTTACCTTCTGCCTCTCCAGTGCTGGGATTAAATACATGCATCACTACTGCTTGGCAATTTTTAGTTTTTAAATAGACTTTTGTTCTTACACATATTTATACACACACACACACAGAGAGAGAGAGAGAAGAGAGAGAGAGAGAGAAAGAAAGAGAGAGAGAAGAGAGAGAGAGATGATTCAGTGGGTTAAGAGTACTTGCTTCTCTTTCAGAAGACCCAAGTTTTGTTCTCTTTTCCCCAAATCTGGCTCAACCACCTATAAGTTCAATTCTAGGAGACTTGACACCCTCTTTTGGACATAAACAGCAATGAAAATTTTAAAATATATTTAATAGGATTTTGTTCATATTTACTACCGACTACTATTGTAGAAACGTAGTAGGAATTTTTGAGATTATTTTGATATAGTAGTTAGTAAAAAGTGCATTTGTACTTTTAAATTTATTTATGGTATTTTTTTTTAACACTTAGTAGATACTATCTACAGTTATTTGCTCTTTTTTTGTTTTATGGAAAAGAGTTGGGCTGTAAAGCAGGAACCCTCTTTTTATTTACACTTGTTTTGAGGGATGGCCCACTACATAATGTGCTCACAGCACAAGCACAAGGACCCCAGTTTGACTCCTCAGTGTTCACATAAAAGCAAGCAGGCCAAAGTATGACTGTGGTTTCAGCCCTGACAAGACCAGCCGGCAGGCCCTCCTACTGGTTGTCACACCTAGCCAATCAGTGAGCTCTATGTTCAAGCAAAAAAGTCTTCAGGAAATTTTGTTTCCTTCATAGTAGGCCACTAAACAAATGGCTATCTTCAAAGCTGCAGTGGGGAGGAGTATAGCACAAGGGTAGAAAGCTTGCCTCATATGCCGAAGGCCCAAGATTCCCTCCTCAGCACCACAGACAGGAGGAAGGGACAGAGGGAGTGAAGGGGAAAGACAAAAACATAATGGTGATTTCAACAAGCACAGAGACTGCTTGGCACTGTGACAGTTTGCTCTGAGAGCAATGGCATCCTGTCTGACTTCATAACCCCATACACTGAGCTTGTCCATTTCACTGACATTTATCTTACAAGTTAGGACTTGTAAGCAAACTCTGACCTTCTGGTCTTCTGCAGGTCAGTGCAGCTCCGCATAGGCATCAAATCAAAAAGCATCCCTTCTGCTGCCCAGGGCTACTTCCCAGTCTGTTGAAGAAGGAGGGGATGTATTGACTTTGGCTTTGCTAATAGAGACTCATTCCCACCCCACTCCCCACCCCCACATGCATTTGCATTTTACTGTGGAATGCAAAGATAATGCTTTGGGAGTGAGCTGTGCCCTAGTTACCCATTGACTTTTATGTACTTGGAAAAATATTAATCTTGCTATGATTTCTCTCCTATAGGGTTATGATACGTAGTATCTCCCTAGAAACTGCACTCCTAAAAGACTTTTTCTTTCCTTCAAAGTAGACCACTAGCCAGATGGTTGGTTGGGAGCATGCTCCAGGAATGAAGCCATTGCTCAGCCACCTTCTTCCTATGTTGAGAAATGAAAACTTTTCCTTCCTTGGGCCTAGTTTTCATACCGTTCTTCATTTTTCATGCCTCATTACCCATTGATTTCTTCATATTTCTTCTAAAATGTGAGGAACAGCATAGTAAAACATATAGGAATTCCAGCTGTCATAGATTAACTACCTCATACTGTATACTGTTATTTGTTCTGTAACCACAGAACCTGGTGGATGTGTTTTATGATACTAAAAGACATGATTTCATAAGAAAACTTATTGTTAAATCTGAGGTATATGTTTATATCAAGACAAGAAAGAGGTAATCTTTAGCATTTAAGAGGAGGTGACACAGCAATAGTGTTTTGTGATGCATCTTTTAATGTGTTGGAACAAGTGGATAACCATGAGTAGATAAAATAGCAGGGACTATAAACTCATGACGATTGTCACAGTCCCTGGTTGTTCATCAACAGGGTGGGAAATGGATCTAAGGAGTGAGTGTTGTGAGGATAGACTTGTTCTGTCCTCCAGACTGATAGACAGTGTGAAACTCTGTTCCTAAGTCATGCCTTAGTTGCTCACTTTCATTATTAAAATTACAGGTGGCTGAAAAAAAGTTATTCTTAAGTAAAATGCTAAATGACATTGAAACTTGTAATTGGAGTAAGGTTGAGGGGACCCATCTATATAGATAATGAGTAAGACATGAAAGTAGCTTCTTTTGGAGCCATCTTGAATAAGGAATGAAAGAGAGGAAATGAACTGTATGGCTTGCACCTCTGCTTTGTAATCATCCATGGTACCAGACAGGTTTGGGTGCTGGGTATGAGAACAAAAGCTTACTTAATAGTTCTCTGTATCTTCTGGAGTACTCATCTCCAGCACAAAGAAGCCACGCCCTTACAAAGCACTTACAGTGATTATCATTGCCTTTGACCCATTTAACTAGGATTTCCACTGGAATTCAGATGCCTTATGTAAGTAAAAGAAAATTTCAGAGGCAAAGAACCTCTACTTCCCTTCATGTTGTTAGTTTAAAAGTTGAACTTAGGTGTTTGTTGTGTAAGAAGAAAGGAAATGGCAAAACATTTTGCTATTCAAAAGCAACAGTGAAAAGTGTTTATAAAAATGGACTATTATAAGTGAATCTTTAAAGTTGTAAGTTCCTCTATTTTCTCATTTTGTCCCTACATTTAAATTGTCTTATAGTTAACCGATAATTCTCCCGCCCATTTCTTTTAGTAAAATGGCAAAACTGGAGGAACTTGAGGAAATTGATGTCAGTGGGAATAAGCTGAAAGCCATCCCAACAACAATCATGAACTGCAGGCGCATGCACACAGTGATCGCTCACTCCAATTGTATCGAAGTCTTTCCTGAAGTCATGCAGCTCCCAGAAGTCAAGGTTTGTGGGTGATCATGGACCCCAGGCAGGATATGCCATCATGACACTTCACAGTAGCCTTGTTCTGCTTAGTGTCTGTGCCTGACTTAATATCGCAAAACTCTTAAGTGTAGAGAATTTCCTCTTTAGCTGTAGACATTTTTGTTTGCTTGCTTGCTTTTTAAATATCCCATTTAAAATACAAATAGCTAAATCACATGAAGTCCTAAGTTTTAGTACTTTGCTTTTAGCTCCTGTAGTAAAATCCCTTGACAAAAGTAGCTCACAGGAGAAAGGACTGATTTTAGCTCCCAGCTCACACACATTCTGCCATGGGAGGAAGCCAAGGCATCAGCTTGGAGTGGCAGAGGGAGGGGGACAGAAGCTTGTGCTCAGCACACTCTCTCTGTGGTGTGCAACCCAGGATCCCCTGCCTTGTGCTCAGCACACTCTCTCTGTGGTGTACAACTCAGGATCCCCTGCCTTGTGCTCAGCACACTCTCTCTGTGGTGTGCACTCCAGGATCCTCTGCCTTGTGCTCAGCACACTCTCTCTGTGGTGTGCACTCCAGGGTCCCCTGCCTTGTGCTCAGCACACTCTCTCTGTGGTGTGCACTCCAGGGTCCCCTGCCTTGTGCTCAGCACACTCTCTCTGTGGTGTGCACTCCACGATCCCCTGCCTTGTGCTCAGCACACTCTCTCTGTGGTGTGCACTCCAGGGTCCCCTGCCAACAGGGTGGACTTACCCACAAGGAAGATGGGTCTTTCCATATCAGTTACTTTAATCAAGATAACCACCACAGGTCTGCCTGGAGGCCCAGTGCACTGAAATTCTAGACTCTGTCAAGGTGACAGTGAATACTGACCATCATGACCTAGCACCTAGAGGGTGACAAGAGAAGGAAATAGGAGTAGACATTTAAGTCTCAGATTTTTAACTATATATTACAAAATATATAGTCTTACTGAGTGACAAACTAATCCTATCCTAGCTCTTTCCTTAGATTTTTGAATTCAAAAGTCAGTGCTTTCTTGTTCCTGTTGAGGTCCTTCATTTTCTGCTGTTGTCTCTATAACACACTTTGCACTTCCCTTTTAAGGTTTTATTCATTTTCATTTTGTGTGTATGAGTGTTTGTCTATATATGTAGGTGCTTCTTAAGAGTAAAGTGTATTTGTTGTGTACCTGGTGCCTGTGAAAGCCAGAAGGGGGTGTGGATCCCATTGAAGTGCAGGTTGTGAGTTCCATGTCAGTACTGAGCTCTGGACCCTGGTCCTCAGCTGCGCGGCCAGTGCTCATGGCTGCTGACTCCCTTCCGCAGCCCTGACACCCCCTTTACTTCGTTTTCATCCATTTTCTTATGCTGTAGCATTTCCCATTTCTAGCTCCTCTATTACGAATAGATCCAGTAATTACTGACTTTAGGAGGTAGGTGGCTGGCGTTAGAGTATAGAGCAAGGGTTTTTTGTTTATTTGTTTTAATGTACCCAAATTGCTGTTGAAAAGAATAGTTTTGTTTTATAAGTCTAAATGGGTATTTTATATATCATATATATTCATATGATATATATTTATTATTTTTTCTTTTTTTATTAGATATTTTCTTTTACATTTCAAATGATATCTCCTTTCGCAGTTTTCCCTCCAAAACAAAAAACAAAAACAAACAAATGAACAAAAAAACCCTGCTTCCTCCCCACTACCCCTGCTTACCAACCCACCCTCCCCCACTTCCTGGCCCTGGCATTCTCCTACACTGGGGCATAGAACCTTCACAGGGCCAAGGGCCTCTCCTCCCATTGATAACCAACTAGGCCATCCTCTGCTACATATGCAGCTGGAGCCATTAGTCCCATCATGTATACTCTTTGGTTGGAGTTTTAGTCCCTGGGAGCTCTGAGGGTACTAGTTACTTCATATTGTTGTTCCTCCTAAGGGGCTGCAAACCATTCACCTCCTTGGGTCCTTTCTCTAACTCCTTCATTGGGGACCCTGTACTCAGTCAATGGATAGCTGTGAGCCTCTACTTCTGTATTAGTTGGGCACTGTCAGAGCCTCTCAGGAGACAGCTATATCAGGCTCCTATCAGCCAGCACTTGCTGGCATCCACAATAGTGTCTAGGTTTGATATTTGAATATGGGAAGGATTCCCAGGTGGAGCAGTCTCTGGATGATATATATTTATATATCATATATACCATATATATCATACACAATAATAAGTTTTAAAATAAGCAATAGGGCTTATTTTTCTGTGAAGGCTTTCATAGACTTATTAATTATTTAAACCAGAAATTTTCTTTTGGAAAGTTGAAATGTGTCAATATGCCATATATAGATATATGAAAAGAAAAAGATGATATGTATATATATGTGTATATATATATTTGTGTATGTGTATACATATGTATATATACTATATCTATACCTATCATATATGAACAATAATAACAAAAAGTCATACCATTACATGCTAGAGACCAGAGGACAACTTTTGTGAAGTTAGTTCTCTTCTTCCATCTTTACATGGGATCAAGAGCCAAACCCCAGGTCATTGAACTTGCAGAGAAAGTGTTTTTACCCACCGAGACACTTCTCCAGCTCATGAACTATAAAATATACTTCTAGTATAGAAATATAGTTTTACTATTGAGCTTCATAATCTAAATTTTATTTATATTGTTCCTTAAAAATAAAGCACAATGGTAGTTGTAATATGTTTCATAAAAATGTTATTATCATTGCAGTATATAAGTATAAAACTTAACAATTTGAAAGGGTAAGATCATGGCTCATTTAGCTAGTTTTCTTCACATGGCCTTAACTTTCAGACTTCAAAGGTAAATGTCTATTCACAACTTCCTAGATAACATTAGTTTTTGTAGGTGTTCTTTTTTCCTGTTTGTTTGTTTTTTAAGAAATGGTCTCATGTATTCAAGCTGGTCTTTAACTCCCTATGTAGCCAACCAGTTTACAGTCAGCTAGTCAGGAAAACCATGTTCAGCATCACAGCCTAGGTGAGGCTTGGCCTGGCTAGACCTGGGTCTGGGTCCATGCTTAGTCCATTGGGGCCTGACATGCCCCCGAAACCAAGTTGGCTGTGTTGCTGGCACTTGGTTCTCCCTCACTGGGCCACATTAGTAATATGGCAGCTTTGCTTCAAAACCCAAATTTTCTATTGAATAATCTTTAAAAGGTAAATTACTATAGTTTTATGGAATTTTATTTTAAGCAAGTGAAGTAGGTTTTCAGCAATTGGAACTTGGCCAGTACAACGTGAACTGTGGGGTGTCAGCATCACAGCAGCAGATACTGTTTGTCAGGTTCGCATGTGTCTTCTTGACTCTTGAATATAGCTTCCTGCGTTCTGTTCAGAAATCATTCTCAAGTATGTGTTGTGCACTCCATGGACATGCTGTGTAACTCATCCTTGAGTAATGGACTATGTTATTTTTAATCAGTGGCTATAAGAAGCTGAAAATAAATAGACTTCCCTCCGAATATAGATCAGCTCTCAATCGGAAAGGGAAGCAAGTAGAAGCGCAGTCAGCAGTGTGATCCAGCCTGGCTTAGCTGTACCAGGCAACCCTGTCTGCTGTTCCTGTCACTTACGTACAGTGAAGAGAGGATGTGCTACCTTGGAAAGGTCTCCAAAATCTGGGGAGAAGGCTGAGTTAAAGTGCATAGGAAAAAGCTAATGGAGAGCAGCTAGGTCAGGATGCAGTGGGTAGAATAGCTAGACTCATGTATTTGAAGTTGGGGTGGCTTCTGTGATACACGTCCAGTAGACGGGACCTGAAACCAGCATCTGAGTTCTGGAAACCAATTCAAGAAGGATCATTTAGTAAGAAATGTTGTTCTGACAGCCATGGAATGTGGTGTCAGTTCTTGTTTGGGGCAGAGCACCTTCAAAGGGCTTGGGAAAGAAGCAGCAAGCACAAAATGGCCATTAAAGCCACTTTATTTTGGTCTCCGCAGGGACAGACCAGCAAGAAGCTTGAGCTGCGTATTCTCTCTCTTATAAAATTGGGGCACTCTGGCTGGCTATGTTTCCATCTGTTTTTAAACTCTAGCTACCCCAGATGCTTCTGAATCAAGACTATGCCTTTTCCCACAAGGCTGCACCTCATCTTACAGAGTAGATCAAATGGAGCCAGTAGTAGCTCCTTGCACATATTCAGCACCTGCTTACAGATGCCCTTGTACAAAGGAGCACTGGGAGTGGTCTTCAGGGGAGCTGTGAGGTGGCCTCCTTCTTGCTCTCACTACCTGAGGGTGAATGCAGTGTATTCCTGCCTGGCAGAATGTGGAAGACAGCTTGGGATGACTTCAGAGTTTCAGATCTTTTTCAGTCAAAAATCTCATGTTCACTTTGTTTGTCTTTTTTTTTTTTTTT